>NW_013669579.1:68774-82008 GCF_000517525.1 Limulus polyphemus
AATTTTCAACAGTTTAATCCTGGCGAAGGAATTCAGTGGATAACAAAGAAAAATATTCATAAACTTACATTGTGAATATATGTCACCGCTTTATTTCCTCAAAAGGGACTTAAGGTACATTTATGACATTTGTTTACAATATGACATTTATAAGTATCCGTATTTCATGATTAAAGTACGGTATTCGTAAGATAAGCTAAATTTCTGACAGAAATCTGTAACACCGTCAGTTCGTGACCCCACCAGAGTGACAGAGTTGAACTTTTAAAACGGTATGTTAACTTTAAACTTCAAATCACGTCCTAACAAATGACATTTCATAATACGAATAGGTTTTCTCTGAAACGACAACTTGTTTTATTATATCTTAAAATCTTAACTAGTGATACTTAGCTAAAATATTCTTATACATCTGAATAAAAATGTCATTGGAAGTTGCGTGTACATCTTTGATTTTTTTTTTACCCTATTTGTTTTAATTCCTTTGAATATATGTTTAAAATCGTAGTGTTAGTAAATCTCCCAAATGAACCGGATGCGTAACTGTATGTATATCTGATACTGTTAACTTTGATCATCTGAAACTAACATCAAGTAGTCGATGTGAGATTTGATTTGGGCCCAGAGTTTGTTGGTTGGTATTAAGCGCGACGCTGCTTAATGGGCTATCTGGACTGTGCTTATTGCGGGGATTTAACTACATTTTTCAGCGTTATAAGCCCTAAAATGTATCGTTGAGCCAGTAATGGCTAAAGCAAGGAATTCCTGCTGTTTGTTTCACAAGCGTGGTGCAACCTGAACAACGAATTATTTAAAACTACGATTCTTTAATGTTTGGCTCCTGTTGTTAATATTGATCCAAGATGGATCGTGCAAGCTGAAGTTCCTTCCAAATAAAGATGTTGAAGTGAACGCCATCTCTCTATGCCTAGTCAGTGTGTCACGAAAGGCTGAAGAACGTTGGATTCTCCTAAGCTCTTGCACGTAAAGTTGGAGAACTTATTGATTGGATCTGACGTGACTTAGACTTTTTCTGTTGGAACTTGGTATTTTTGCTAGATCTTAACATTTTCTTTAAACAAACAGAATCGTGCACTTTTATAAACAATAGTGCAAAGGAATAAGAAGGGTAATT
The DNA here is from genome assembly GCF_000517525.1 of Limulus polyphemus. Classification (NCBI taxonomy): domain Eukaryota; kingdom Metazoa; phylum Arthropoda; class Merostomata; order Xiphosura; family Limulidae; genus Limulus; species Limulus polyphemus. The sequence goes on from NW_013669579.1 coordinate 69,910, forward strand.
GATTTTGAAGCTTTTTAAGTTCACGATGATACCTTTAGAGAAAAACTTACGAAGTCGTTATTAACTTGGTTTAACATTTCATGACTTACTCGTGCTATCAAAATAGACATTGAATGACTGGAGTTTGTAAGCTTTCAGTATGGGCTCTTATTTTAATCTCTGTCTTAATAGCCGGTCGTGGCTTGGTGATTAGCGTACCGGTTGCGAATCGCAAGATCCATGGTTCGAACCGTAGCGAAACGCTGAATACTTTCCACATTTTCAGTTATAGTGGGCGTTTTGACCGCAATAATCGATCCTGCTGTCTTTTTATGAGGAATTATCTAGGCTGCAGGTGTTATTTTCTCTCTCTGGTCAGGAAAGGAGATGTCTGACCATTGGAATTTGTTACTTTAGCCTTTAGCTTGCATTTCGCAAAATGAGCTAGTCAGGTGATAAATACCAAATATTAAATCGCTCTCTTAAAACAATGAATCATGTTATCTTGTCCAAATAAAGACCATGCTTGCATGAATGTCCAGTCAAGATTGAAAGCGGTTTTTTGACAGGTTTACAGCTAAAAGGAGTGCATTGTGGGCAAATAGATGTATTTCTGACACATTAAAAGGCAGCCAAAACCCACATTAATACATTAAAAAGATTTATATTATACATAGGTCAGTAAAAATCTCCAATCCATTTTATGAACAAAAACATAAGTATTCTCATTAAATACATGAGAAAAAGAGCTAGTGAGCATGCGCTCTTTAGATAAGTATATTCCCTTTTTTCCTTACTATTACCTTCATTAACAGCTTCGATTAGAATAAATATTTATTTTATTGTTTTTATCTTTTATTATTATATTCTTATTATAGCGACTGTTTTACATCGTTAGCTTAATATATAAATTCAAGACTAACCTAATCTCCTAAGATCTACAAAAATATTGACATTTTATTGGGTTTACGGCCGAAAACATCGCTTGTAGCGAGTTATTATTAGGTTTATGGCCGAAAATATCGCTATTAGTGAGGATGCCCAAGTGATGAAACAATGCATTCTATTTTTTATAAATAAGAGCGTAGGAAAAGTATATTCATCACCTGGTTGATGTTTAGCTTAGATCTCAGTAAGTACCTTACCCACAAAATACCACACAAAGTGAATATTATGTAAAAGCTTATGATAACTATTGTACACGTGTTTTGTTCTTTCTTTATTTTTTTTTATTCAAAATATAAAATTCAGAAACTCTTAATGGGTAAATGATTTGAATATTACAGGCAATTAGCCAATACAAAGAAATCACACTTCTCAAATATAGCTCTAAAATAACAGTCTATGTTTAACGTTGAAAAATTAATCCTCCCAAAACATCAACGATTATTTAGTGTATATAAATATATATATATATAATTTCTCAACCTTCAACGCTTCGTGTAACATCCCCCTAAAATTCGAAGTAGTTTACTATTTGTTTTATGAAACAGGTTGAAAAGTCTCGAATGGTAATTGATACCAGGAACGAGAATGCAGATGATATGAAACGTAATAAAATATATATTTATATACTCTCGTTACCATGACAACATCTTGTTACTAGTTTCGATCTCTGCGTATTTTTATTAATCAATCATTTTTTCTCTAAGTCTATCTGGCTATCTAATCGTGTGTTTGTCTTTCTATTGATTTGAAGCTTCAGAATCAATTTAAATGTTTCAAATTATTACAGTTTCCATGCCTCCCAGCAAACTAAATAATATTAATGTTAATAAATACACTTGAACAAAGGACTTCGAAACAAGCACAAAAGAATGAATTTAATAAAAATCTAATACAATAGGCCATCTATACAATAATCAACGCAAAACAACTTCGTCAAGGAAAAAAAAAAAAACTTGAAGAAGGCCAGCAGGTTTAATCCTTGTATAAAACTAATCATAACAGATTGAAACCGTTACGGATGAAGAAACCTAATGGAATTGCTTTACTCAATCTTGATAGTGGTCCACTGAGCATTGCAATTTGGTAGAAGTAACACACGCACAACTACATTGTAGAAGAGGGGAAGATAGTCATAGATTTCGTGCTTCAAACACTGATATTTTTCAACCTTCTTTTAAGCTGCTTTTAGCAATTTGGTTGCTAGTAAGATCGGCTTATTAAGTCTTTCTAACTTCCTTACGGTTTATTCCTTCCAAGAAAATGTCATTTTCTCGAATATCTTTTATCCTTAGTAAATTAAAGAAATTATATGAGTGTGAAATAAGATAGACAATATATTGATTTTTACTAAGTTGACAATCTGTTCTAGACTTAGAAACGTTACAGCTATGGGGTCAACTTGATTTGACTTTTTTAATCCGAAGTTTTCGAATTACCCTGCATGGGTTCGTGTTTGCGCTTTCTCTTGGCGAGAATATTCTATGTTTGTTATTCGTGATGTTAGGAAAACACGTAGGTTCAAATAATATATTTAATACTAAATACGTAACCCTAGACACCAAGCCCTTTCGAAAGGTGGACCTTTCTTAAACAGGAGTAAACTGTTACGATTCTTATTGTAATACCATCCAGTGTGGATTGTATTTTACAATTATTATTGTAATGCCCTCTAGTGGAGATTATATTTCATAATTATCATTGTAATGTCCTCTAGTGGAAAACTAGAGGACATTACAATAATAATTGTAAAATATAATCCCCACTAGAGGACATTACAATAATAATTGTAAAATATAATCCCCACTAGAGGACATTACAATAATAATTGTAAAATATAATCCCCACTAGAGGACATTACAATAATAACTGTAAAATATAATCCCCACTAGAGGACATTACAATATTAATTATGAAATAAAATTTTCATTAGAGGTCATTACAATAATAATTATGAAATAAAATCTCCACTACAGGACATTACAATAATAATTGTAAAATATAATCGCCACTAGAGGACATTACAATAACAATTATGAAATAAAATCTCCACTAGAGGACATTACAATAATAATTGTAAAATATAATTTTCACTAGAGAACATGACAATAATAATTGTAATATATATTCTCCACTAGAGGACATCATAATAATATTTGGGAAATATAATCGCCACTAGAGGACATTACAATAATAATTATGAAATATAATTTTCATTAGAGGACATTACAATAATAATTGTAAAATATTAAAATAATTGTAAAATATAATCCCCACTAGAGGACATTACAATAATAATTGTAAAATATAATTCCCACTAGAGGACATTACAATAATAATTATGAAATAAAATCTCCACTAGAGGACATTACAATAATAATTGTAAAATATAATCCCCACTAGAGGACATTACAATAATAATTGTAAAATATAATCCCCATTGTAATATACTCTAGTTAAATTATATTTCACAGTTTTTAATACAATACCATCTGAAAGAGATTACACACTTTGTATTATAGAATACATTAAGTAAACATATTTGATACTTACCAACTGCAAACTGGGTCGTTAACGCATCAAACGAAATACATTAAAATAACTTGTATTTTGTACCCTACATCGGTGTTATTAATCTATCAAACCGTATACACCTGCATGCTTGGTGTTTTGTACTATGAATAAGCACTATTTTCACCCTCTGCTACCTAAAAAAAAATATTATTTCGTGTCAAAGTCACATTCATTAAGAAGTTCGGGGAAGAATCAAATGTTTGTACTGGTCGGGTTGAAGAGTGGATAGCTAGTTGATCTACCTAAAACCAGTCCTCCCCTAATCCCCGCTGCTTTTATGGACAGACAATCAACAGTCCCTAAGAGAAAATGACGAAGTCATTGATGTTGGTAGTCGAGTTTTTACAAGCTTTATTCTTCAGAAGTTTGTAGAAAATGGCTTTCTGAGTGCGTTAAGCCTACTACAAAAGTCTTAGAATCACCAATAAACTAAAGCACAATACGTTCCATATAAAAGGGGCGAAAACGTCTACAGTGTAGCTTTGCTTTAGTCACGGTCGACAGAAAAGGTGCGGAGATGATCTGCAAACATGTCTAAAAGACATGAATAATTCACGAATTGTCTTTTCTGCAGCTAAAGAATCACGAAAAATCGTGACAACTAAATAGTGAGTAATATGGATGTTAGAAAATCGAGGCGTGAATCAGTGTCAAATTTAACAGATAGGGGACAGAATCACTTTCACGGATTTCGTGATCTTCTGAATAGTTACAGTGAATTTAAAAAAAAATTAATAAACACTCTGTCCGTTCAAGACCGCCCTATAATAAATTACAACGAAACTACCATAACTGTTGTTTCTACAGGGCAATATGTAAGAATAAAACTACCATAACTGTTGTTTCTACAGGGCAATATGTAAGAATAAAACTACCATAACTGTTGTTTCTACAGGGCAATATGTAAGAATAAAACTACCATAACTGTTGTTTCTACAGGGCAATATGTAAGAATAAAACTACCATAACTGTTGTTTCTACAGGGTAATATGTAAGAATAAAACTACCATAACTGTTGTTTCTACAGGGCAGGGCAATATACAAGAACAAAATTATCATAAATGTTGTTTCTACACGGCAATATGTAAAAATAAAACTACTATAAATGTTGTTTTGATAAGACAATATACAACAACAAAACTATCATAAATGTTGTTTCTACAGGGCAATATGTAAGAATAAAACTACCATAAATGTTGTTTTGATAAGACAATATACAAGAACGAAACTACCATAACTGTTGTTTCTACAGGGCAATATGTAAGAATAAAACTATCATAACTGTTGTTTCTACAGGGCAGGGCAACATACAACAACAAAACTACCATAAATGTTGTTTTGATAAGGCAGTATACAAGAACGAAACTATCATAACTGTTGTTTCTACAGGGCAATATGTAAGAATAAAACTACCATAAATGTTGTTTTGGTAAGGCAATATACAAGAACAAAACTACCATAAATGTTGTTTCTGTATATCAATCTACAAGAGAGCTTTATATCTCTTGATGATAAAATAATTACAAATTAAGTTACGTTTTTATATTACGGAATTGAACAGTTCTTAATGAGACTTCTATATCTTATTCATAGTAAAGTTCTTGTGGCTTATAAACATCAAACACTTTTATTGAGTGTCTTTACTATCACTAGTCTATCAACTGTCTACATTTAAGATATCTGAGCTTCGATACTTGCCTCTGTTATTTTTTTTTTATCCCTTTGTTTTGAGCTATACAATTGGCTGGCTAGCTGTGGTGTGCTCTATGCGTTTATCGAACATGGAATTTTAGTGTTATGAGCATTCAAATTCACTACTGAGTTACTGTAGGAAACCTCACTCAAATAAAATTAAAGTTAAAACTTTAGCTTTGCTCTCTAAATAGCTTCCCAAAACGTTGAAGAAATGTAATAAGTACAGTGTAGTACCTTAACTAAAAAACTAAAAGTATCAGCTGTACAGTTGTGCTTTTACAAAAGAAACGTAAAGTAGTAGATATACAGGTGTACCTTGAAAAAAAAGAAACTAAAAGTATCAATTATACACAATAATTTACAAAAAATAACGTAAAGTATGTGATAAATAGCAGTACCTTTAGAAGAAAAATTATCAGGTTTAGAGTAGTATCTTTACAAGAAAAATAAGCAAAATTATCAGGTTTACAGTAGTACCTTTACAAAAAAATTAATAAAAATTATCAAGTTTACAGTAGTACTTTACAAGAAAATTAATAAAAATTATCAGGTTTACAGTAGTATCTTTACAAGAAAACTAATAAAAATTATCAAGTTTACAGTAGTACCTTTACAAGAAAATTATCAAGATTACAGTAATACCTTTACAAAAAAATTAATAAAAATTATCTTGTTTACATTAGTACCTTTGCAAGAAAAGTAATAAAAACTATCAGGTTTACATTAGTACCTTTATAAGAAAATTAATAAAAATTATCAAGTTTACAGTAGTACTTTTACAAGAAAATTAATAAAAATTATCAGGTTTACATTAGTACCTTTGCAAGAAAATTAATAAAAACTATCAGGTTTACAGTAGTATCTTTACAAGAAAATTAATAAAAATTATCAAGTTTACAGTAGTACTTTTACAAGAAAATTAATAAAAATTATCTTGTTTACATTAGTACCTTTGCAAGAAAATTAATAAAAACTATCAGGTTTACAGTAGTATCTTTACAAGAAAATTAATAAAAACTATCAGGTTTACATTTGTATCTTTACAAGAAAATTAATAATATTTTTCAGGTTTACATTAGTACCTTTACAAGGAAACTAATAAAAATTATCAAGTTTACAGTAGTACCTTTACAAGAAAATTAATAAAAAGTATGAGGTAAACAGTAGTACCTTTACAAGAAAAAAAGTATGAGGTATACAGTAGTACCTTTACCAACAAATCACAATACTCCGTATACAGGATCACTTGCTTTACCAGCTTTTGTTGCAACAACATTTTCCAAGTTAATCAAAAACGTTGATAATCTGTGGTTGTTTAACATAGCTTTATTGTGTGATTATGTATATGTCATCTATCACCATATAAGATAAAAAAGAACAATTATTTGATCAATAAAAATGAAATGCCACAAATATTTAAGAAAGCTACAAAAAATAAATTATAAAAACAGATTACATCAAAAGGAAGGATAGTGGGAATTTTACAAAACATATCCAAACGTTAGATGGAATATAATTAAATGTTATTTTATGGAGAGAGAGGAAAAAAAATGAACAACAAAAACACGAAGTAAACATCCAACACAGGATACAAATCATGTGGCGGGTCATTATGTAATGTGCCCTGGTTTTTTGAGGGACGGCGGAAGTAAGATCCAAATTCCTTCGGGGGTGCATCGTATAACTTTGGATCCTACTTCCGGCGATACTTAAAGAAAACAATGTACAATAGATAATGATCCACCATATGATTTGTGCCCTGGTGTTGGATGTTTACTTTGTGGCTGCGATTCTTTATTTGTTTTATTTTTTTTCTGTCTCCATAAAATTACATTTAATTACTAGCTGGAGTACACGTCCCCTGGGCGGAAGTTATGTAAATTCGTGATTAATGAAAGGTTATCTTAGGACATGAAAAGTTGCTTCCCTTATATGTAATCGAAAAAAAAAACGCCCATACAAACTGCAAAACACAGAATGTGAAACTGCAACTTTATATGTATCTCTCCATGGATCAAACAAACCTTCACGCTAAATTTGGTGAAGATCCATCAACAGGGGCGAAGTATGGTAAAAACTGCAAAACACAGAATGTGAAACTGCAACTTTATATGTATCTCTCCATGGACCAAACAAACCTTCATGCTAAATTTGGTGAAGATCCATCAACAGGGGGCGAAGTATGGTAAAAACTGCGAAACACAAAATGTGAAACTACGAGTTTGCATGGATCCAATGAACCTACATACCAAATTTGGTGAGGATCCATCCACAGGGGAGAAAAGTAGTGATAAAAATAGCAAAAACTCCCATAAAAACCGCAAAACACAAAATTCAAAATTTGTAAGCATCCCCCGCATGGACCTAATGAACCTCCATACCAATTTTGATGAAGATCCATCCACACCCTGCGAAGTAGTTACATGGACATACAACAGACAGTATTATTATATTTATGTAGATATGTAAATATATATATATAGCTCTAATATTATTAGTTTCATTAATTGTTAATAGGTAATTAAGATCAGCATTATAAAACAATAATAAACTTAATATGAAATTCACATTATGACATTGGCAATTCTAAAAATGCTTAAGTAATACATATTATATCTATTGATTTCTGTTTCAGTATTTGGTTATTACAGCATAGGTTTTATTCAGTACTATTTCTACTCCGCCTAAAGTTCCACTTAAACCTCACTCACTTGGCAGTGATCCTAAATTGGTTCTTATTGACATACTCTTCTGGTGAACACTGTATTTTAGGAGTGTTGACACATTCTCCTGGTGCTCAATGAATTTCAGGAGTGTGGACACATTCTCCCGGTGCACACTGTATTTCAGGAGTGTTGACACATTCTCCTGGTGCTCAATGTACTTCAGGAGTGGTAACACATTCTACCAGTGCACACTGTATTTCAGGAGTGTTGACACATTGTCCTGGTGCTCAATGTACTTCAGGAGTGTTGACACATGCTCCTGGTGCTCAATGTATTTTAGAAGTGTTGATACATTCTCCCAGTGCATGCACTGTATTTCAGGAGTGCTAACACATTCTCCCGGTGCACTCTGTATTTCAGGAGTGCTAACACATTCTCCTGGTCCACGCTGTACTTCAAGAGTGTTGACACATTCTCCTGGTGATCAATGTAGTTTAGAAATGTTGACACATTCTCCTGGTGCTCAATGTACTTCAGAAGTGTTGACACATTCTCCTGGTCCACGCTGTACTTCAAGAGTGTTGACACATTCTCCTGGTGCTCAATGTATTTCAGAAGTGTTGACACATTTTCCTGGTGCTCAATGTATTTCAGAAATGTTGACACATTTTCCTGGTACTCAATGTACTTCAGAAGTGTTGACACATTCTCCTGGTGCACAATGTATTTCAGAAATGTTGACTCATTCTCCTGGTGCTCAATGTACTTCAGAAGTGTTGACACATTCTCCTGGTGCTCAATGTACTTCAGAAGTTTGACACATTCTCCTGGTGCTCAATGTATTTCAGAAATGTTGACACATTCTCCTGGTGCTCAATGTACTTCAGAAGTGTTGACACATTCTCCTGGTGCTCAATGTACTTCAGAAGTGTTGACACATTTTCCTGGTGCTCAATGTACTTCAGAAGTGGTTTCAAACACTTGTAGTTTCGTTGTGTTTTGTACTTCTAGCACAACTCGCACTTCTGCTTACATTTTTCTAAAGAGCTATTTTTAGTTGAATATACCAAACGCCAGGTTAAGCTGTTAACTGTTGGGAAAAAAATATTATGTCAAGAGTGCCTTTCATTGCATGGCAGTTTTTCTGCATTACACCACCATTCTATGATAATTAGTTATACACGTATTCCAACTCCTTCTGAATTTTTTATTATTGTTCCTCTGGTAATATGGGCGCTTCCTATAGGCACGTAAAAAGCTATCTTCGGGAAATATGTTTCAGAATAGCTGTAAAAAGCCACTATCTCAATATCTTTCTGGTAATTTGTAACGGGCTGTATTCACTCCTTTGATGTTCCCCTCTGATACATTTGGTACAGGTATCTGCGGAGATATTGCTTTTGGCCAAACATCTTTACGACTGATGGGCTCAGTAATAAGGTTATAGTTTCATTGGTGTAATTTGTATGTATTTTCACTAAGTCTGGTGTTAATTTTATAAAACTGAATGAAGGCAGTGAAGGAGAACTTAAGAAAATACGGTGTTAATGAAGGCAGTGAAGGAGAACTTAAGAAAATACGGTGTTAGTGAAGGCAGTGAAGGAGAACTTAAGAAAATACGGTGTTAGTGAAGGCAGTGAAGGAAAACTTAAGAAAATACGGTGTTAATGCAGGCAACTCCGAAACATGCTCACCCTTAGAGCTGTAGGAGCGTTATAATATAACGTTAATACTAATCCTCGTTAGCCAAGAATTTGCGGGGGGTGGTATTGTCTAGCTACCCTTTCTTAGTCTGTCATTTCTAAATTAGGGACTACAAACGCGGTAGCCCTCGAAATTCAACACACAAATAAACTGTTAATAAAACTACTGATATATTAAATATTATTCTATATATGCCACCCCCCCCAGTGGCATAGCAGCGGTATTTTTTGCGGACTTACAACGCTAGAATCTGGGTTTCGATACCCGTGGTGGGCAGAGCACAGATAGCCCATTGTGTAGCTTTGTGCTTACTTACAAACAAACTATATATGCCACTGATTTTTGCCGTAATTATAGCTGTACAATTTATAACAATAAATAGTACAACTTCTACTCACCAGGCGTCTCCAGATATTTGAATAAACTCTGCGATTTCAGGACTTATTTACTACCATTGGCGATCAATGACTTCTATTACTTCGAGCACCTGTATTTTTATTTCTTTGGTAATCTATATTTTATTTATGTTCGGTAGGACTGGAAGAAAAAAAGACATGGAAAGGAGAAGAAAGGTCATCAATTTTGTTGTTTGATTTCGGTCTCACTGCAGCTACAGTTTGCCACTTAATTATCAACGATTGACGCGAAGCAATTGGATGTCAGAGCATTATCGAGTGCATACATACATAAGTATACGCGCAGACAGCAGCTGTAAGCAGTTTTGATCGACTACTTACGCTACTACCGTCCAATTGGGTGGAGGTAAAGGTGAAAAACCTTTACAGTGACAGCTTGAGTTCCCAATTAACCTATACGCGTTTTGGAAAACGTAAAATGTATACGTATGTACAAGCACCCTTCCGTACACACATCATACGTATTGAACGTCGAAGTCAAACCTGCGGATTATCTAAAGAGATTCTTTTATCGATAAAAACTGGATTTTTTTATGGTTGTTGTTTCTTGTTTTTTTCTTTTGTTGTTGTTGTTGTTGTTGCTCGTGTGCCTCGAATCTCAGCAAAGACAGGGAGATAAATTGATTCTCTCTGTTGTCTCTAACATCATCAACTATTATATCAGAACTTATGAAATTCATGATGTGATTCGACATTTTTCTGGGCTCAAGTTTCTGGGCTCAGTAAGATCTAAAAGTGTCTCGAGCTTAGTTCCTGACGCTTGCCACCAACTACAACCGTGAGTCATAGGCTCGCTGATACCCTTCAGTCTGAAAATAAATAAAAATAATCATACAACAGCGCAACAGGGTAGCTTATGACACGTAGATAAGTATAATCAAGAGAAAATCCAACTTTGAAAGATATCGCTACGAAACGTGCATATAACTGGTTGATTAGTAGTGCTTCAGAAACATAGACACGGTATTTCAGCCAACCAAAAAAGCAACGAATCGTTAGAAGTTTTACAATTAATGCTACTCGGCCAAAATAATAAAAAAGTATCATAAGAACAGAATTTTTTATGCAATTCCAACCACAACAAAATTTTAATACACATATGTATGCAAACCAAAGCCAAAACTTTCACAATGAGACTTAAAAAAGACAACGAAATAATCTGTCCACTACCAGTCCTTGTCATTACCATTAACTTATAAAAGGAAAATTCATGTGGTCACAGCGTTGAGGATGTTCCGTCTATCAAACATGATCCAAACGTAGATGTCGAATCAGTTAACAGCCACGGCAACTCAATTACGGGTTAGGAGCTCAGTGCTTAAAACCCACAACGTCTCATCTCTCACTGCCTTTCGCTGTCTGCATCCAGTTGTCGCAAGGCAGTCAGTCACTCCTCCCCAAATCTATATACACATGAATATTAGAAATAAACGACCCTATATTTCTGTAATTTTAAGTCCCCTAACCCCCATCCCCTTTTAATAATCATTACGTATTACAAAATTACAGAATCACCCCAATACTGAGATATAAAAATAACTTTTTGTAAGTCTCTCAACCTCCACCCTTATTGTTATATAGTGCTGATATGATTGCCTCTTTACAATTAATGTAATGTTGTATAGTACTAGAACTGTTGACTGATTTACATGTAAACAATAAGATTATCCTGTGGATACGAATAAGAAAAATATCAGGCTATTCTGTTCCACTGTTCAGGATATAATTTATATATGTATATCTATTAGCAGAAACGCTGCCCTACGGGCGGCTGGTTGAGCTTCTAATTACTAATTGTAGTATTTATACTTTATCGAAACAAATTTAGAAAAAATAAATATTTTCCAAAAAAAAAGGATTTTTCTGGGAAGTATTGCACGGGAAACGTGTTCGGGTTGTGTTGATATAAACTGTAATGTTTTTATATGTTAGAAGTGGTACCTTTTATTGAAAAAATAAGTTATTTTGAAGAACTCCATTTGTTTCACGCCGTGTAGAACTATTCACTTGAAGTTACTATATAATAAAACAACGAACTGCTGCAACGCAATGTAGAACTATTCACTTGAAGTTACTATATAATAAAACAACGAACTGTTGCAACGCCGTATAGAAGTATT
>NW_013669579.1:82189-86672 GCF_000517525.1 Limulus polyphemus
GAGGAGAGTACTTTTATTTAAAATTGTGTTCTGTGATAAAGAAATGGTTGTTGAATATTACCGTAGTTGTTTTTATAATTGTCTGAATCTTGAATACAGAAAGTGTTAATTTTTTTATGGATGTTTGTTTATGGTGCAATTCAATAGATGGCGCCACATTATATTTATTATTTCGGTCACATACATAGATAGATACATGCCACGTCCATTATAGTAAGATATACATGTATACATTATACATATTTCTTTAAATTGTTACGCTCCCAATGGCACAGCGGTATGTCTGCTGGCTTACAACGCTAGAAAACGATAGCCCTTGTGCTTAACTTCAAACAAACAAACAATAAATTGTTACACCACAATATAGATGAAAAAAAAACATTATTTTTTGACACATTTTTCACTCAATGTTTGCAATTCTTAGAATTACAAAAGAAATTCTATCATTTTGAAGTAACACCGATCAGTCGAACTGATTATCCTCATGAATGTTAGAAATGCATTGTTAATAACCTATATTAAAATAAATCTAGATGGCGCTGTTCCGTCAAACCTTCAGTGATATAATAACAACATGAAAATGAATTTCGATAAAATATTGCAAGATTTAAAAATTCTAAATCCGCGAATAATATTTCCCACAAAGTTATAACGAAAAGTTTCTTTGATTTTTTGTGATTAAGCGCAAAGGTACTCAATGAGCTATCTGCCCTGTGCCCACTACGGAAATCGAAACCCGATTTCGGGCATAATAATCCCACAAGTTTAAAGCTGACCGGAAGGGACAAAAGAAAATATACAAAAAGTAAGCCCCCAGTGGTACAGCGGTATGTCTGCGGACTTACAACGCTAGAAACCGGGTTTTGATACCCGTGGTGGGCAAAGCACAGATAGACCATTGTGTAGCTTTGTGCTTAATTCCAAACAAACAAACAAAAAAGTAAAAATAAAATCATTAGAAAGGTTATAATAAGTTCAAAACGAGGGCATGAACTTTACATGCAATCACTTTGAAAAGGTAAACAATTTATTGTTTGATGTTTCTTCTTCCAGGCAACATTTAACTCAGACCATTTGTTTTCTTTATTAAGAAACGAAGTTTTGAAATTGACGAATAAAACTTCAGCAATAAGGCAGTCGCTATGATTCATTACATAGAACATGATTTGATGCGCATGCTCTCAACTGAGATGTACTCCAAATGGACTTTTTGGAGTTTTTCTTTTACATGTTCACAGTATTTTAGTTTAAGTCTCACTAATGCAGTTTTTTAAATGAAATCTACCAGTCAGTTAGGCAAACAGTATTGCGTGTTACACATCAACCAGAAAGGGCTATCAGATAATGTTTGCATGTACGACAAAGAATACGAGGTATTCAAAAGCAGATCTCATTAGAGCTTGTGCAAGTTCAAGATGAAAGGATGTTTCACGAATTTAACAACGAACTTTCTTGTTAATGAAGTTTGAAATGTGAGGAAGGACTAGATGTAACACATTATCTACAATGTGTTTGGCATAACGTAACACGATACTGTTTAGCGTCTTTTTTTTTTTTTTTCGCTGTCAATGAAAGAGAGTGTTCAGATAGTTTGAAAGATGAGGGGGTGTGGCATGCTACTTTGAGATTTTGTGAAAGAGTGGTGTAGAGTTTAACTCTTGGAAGGTGTGTGAAACTAAATGGCAAACTGTATTCATAAAACAGTTTCTTGTCACTTTTAGTTAGCAAATAGACAAAAGGAAATCGGTGCGTTGATTGTTTTAGTGTAATCTGAATCTGCGGGTTCTCTTTGTTTATTTAATTCATAAAAGGAGTGTATCAAAAACATTAAACGTCATGAACGTAACGAAACCTCACGTCCGGGTGGAGACTGTTTATAACCTTATAGTCTAATATGTGCATAGTACACGTCAGGCTGGAGATAGGTGCTGCTTATAACCTCATAGTCTAATATGTGCATAGTACACGTCAGGCTGGAGATAGGTGCTGCTTATAACCTCATAGTCTAATATGTGCATACTACAAGTCAGGTTGGAGATAGTGCTGCTTATAACCTCATAGCCTAATATGTACATAGTACAAGTCAGGCTGGAGATAGGTGCTGCTTATAACCTCATAGCCTAATATGTGCATACTACAAGTCAGGTTGGAGATATGTGCTGCTTATAACCTCATAGCCTAATAAGTACATAGTACAAGTCAGGCTGGAGATAGGTGCTGCTTATAACCTCATAGTCTGATATGTGCATACTACAAGTCAGGCTGGAGATAGGTGCTGCTTATAACCTCATAGACTAATATGTGCATACTACAAGTCAGGCTGGAGATAGGTTCTGTTTATAACCTTATAGTCTAATATGTGCATTGTACAAATCAGGCTGGAGATAGGTTCTGTTTATAACCTCATAGTCTAATATGTGCTGTTTATAACCTAATAGTCTAAAAGGTACATCAAGGAAGTCAGACTAGTAATGGGTGCTGCTTGGAGTTCAGATTTTATCATATGTATGGTACAGTTCCAATTGGAAAGGTGTTCTGTCTAGAATGACTGGTTTTAAAACGTTCATGATATGATTACAAGTAGTTGGGCTAAGCGACTGCTCATAGGAACCCAATTCTTCTAAAATTCTTACAAGACCTGAAGTAATCTTGAGCTACGAAGAAACTTAGTGAGCACTCATAGTGAACTCAATCACTACGTGATTGGTGAACACTCAGAGTGAACTCAGTTATTACCTGATAATGAACACTCAGGAGTGTTCACTAATCAGGTAGTAACTGAGTTCACTATGAGTGTTCATTATCAGGTAGTAATTGAGTTCACTCTGAGTGTTCACTAATCAGGTAGTAATTGAGTTCACTCTGAGTGTTCATAATCAGGTGGTAATTGAGTTCACTCTGAGTGTTCACTAATCAGGTAGTAACTGAGTTCACTATGAGTGTTCACTAATCAGGTAGTAACTGAGTTCACTATGAGTGTTCACTAATCAGGTAGTAATTGAGTTCACTAAAGTGAACTCAATTACCACCTGATTTGTGAGCACTCATAGTGAACTCAGTTACTACCTGATAATGAACACTCAGAGCGAACTCAATTGCTACCTGATTAGTGAACACTCAGAGTGAACTCAATTACCATGTGATTTATTTACTTCCATGTCTTGTGGAAAAGCTATTTACTGGAGTAATATTCAGTGTTATACAACATTTAATGTGAGTCTGTAGAGACAAAATACACTAAAAATAATGCTTGCTTAAAGATCAAGAGAACCTTATTTTTTGTGTTTCATGTTTGTTTGTTGTTGTTTTTTTTTATTTTCAAGGGATGAATAAAATGTGTATATACATATGTAATTACGTAAGAAAGCTACAAATGTTGTTGTTGTTGTTGTTTTTGTAAAACATTACATCAAAAAAAAAAAGGACAGCATGAATTTTACACAGCATATCCAAACCTTAGATGAAATATAATTAAGTGTAATTTCATGGAGAAAGACAAAACAAACATCCAATACCGGCGGAAGTAAGACCCAAATTACTTCGGGGGGTACACCGTATATCCAATTTAACTTCAATTTCTCTGGCTTTGAATTTAGAAAAAAAAACAAAAAAAAACAGGGCATCTTTCATAATGACCAACTTTATGATTTGTGCCCGGATGTTGGATGTTTATTTTTGTGGCTGCTGTTTTTAGAGCAGCTCGTGTAATGGCTCTGGGTTGTTTTTATTGTTGTTGTTGTTTCAAGTACAAACTTTTAGCTCATAGCTCCGTCATGTCTTGACTGATTTGAGATCTAATTGCAGTTTCGGACTCAGGAGGTCAAACCCTTTTGATTGATGTATCTGACCATGTCCAAGGTCTCATATATTAATTTATTCTAATCCTGCCCGAAAGAATTTCAATTTCACGGTAGGCTGGTAGAGATCCTGATGAGTAATAAAATCGAATCGGGTATACGCGCGCCCCACGTTTGATATTGCTGACGCACAAAAATATAGCTAATAAAATTTTTTAAAAAAAGGTCTCATAAATTAATTTACTTAAACCCTGCCTAAAAGAATTTCAAGTGGCCCGACTATTGAGGATTCTCTCTTGTTTTTTCTCTGTCTCCATAAAATTACATTTAGTTTTATATATATATATATATAGATACAGATATGTTATCGAAGGTATTGCGAAATGACCATTTTTGGTAAATATAGTTAAATATACACAGTTCTTTACATTACACTCGAAAAGACATTCCTATGTATTAACAATTCGTTTTTGTAGCCCCCCAGTGGCACAGCGGTATGTCTGCGGACTTACAACGCTAGAATCCGGGTTTCGATACCCGTCGTGGGCAGAGCACAGATAGCCCATTGTGTAGCTTTGTGCTTAATTACAAACAAATCGTTTTTGTAATTTTTCATAGGAAACAACAACCAACTAGGAACTGTTTCCAGAAGCATTACGTGGTGGTTAGGGCGCTCCACACACACA
>NW_013669579.1:87637-88243 GCF_000517525.1 Limulus polyphemus
ACACACACACACACACACAATCACGGCCCCCCCCCCAATGGCACAGCGGTATGTCTGCGGACTTACAACGCTAGAAACCGGGTTTTGATACGTGTGGTGGGCAGAGAACAGGGAGCCCATTGTGTAGCTTAGTGCTGAACTTCAAACAAACACAATCTGAGGGTTAGAATTCCGTCTCCGAACATGCTCATACTTTCATCCATGGGGGCGTTATAAAGTGACGGTCATTCTAAGTATCCGTGGGTAAAGAATAGTCCAAGAGTAGGCGGTGGGTGGCGTTGGCTTAGCTGCCATACCTCTAGTCTATAGCTTTAATATTAGGGTTTCGCTAACGCAGATAGCCAGCGGGTAGCTTTACACGAAATGAAACGAAACCAAGAAATTTTAAATAACTTCAGCCAAGTTGGAACGATAAGGTAACACTCTCAGGGCGGAATCTGGGGGTATTGCGACACCTGAATGCTAGAGTTTAACAATTCCCTTTTTTCTGTTTGTTTGTTTGTTTTGGAATTTCGCGCAAAGCTACACGAGGGCTATCTGCGCTAGCCGTCCCTAATTTAGCAGTGTAAGACTAGAGGGAAGGCAGCTAGTCATCACCACCCACCG
>NW_013669579.1:89243-101407 GCF_000517525.1 Limulus polyphemus
CCCGACCCTCAGATTGTGAGTCGAGCGCCTTATCCACCTGGCCATGCCGGGCACCCTTTTTTCTGAAATGATATAAATATCCTTAGATCACATGAAAAACAGTAGTTTCATATCTGTGTTTGCTCCCCCTCCCCAGCGACTCATTTTCAAATCTGACGGTTAAAAGGACTAAAACCTGTGTTTCGATACCTGTGGTGGGCACAGCACAAATAGCCCACTGTGTAACTTTGTGCTTAACAACAAAGAGAGAACCCGTTTTAGATTAAAAGAAAAAAAAATCTGTCTAAAAATTTTAAAATCATTCTTCAAATTGTACAGAAAAAAAAATAAAAGGATCGGTAGGAGTAAAAAGATCTACAGATAGATATTAATCTTATGTAGGGAAATGCTGTTGGTTGGATAACTATAGCACGTACATGAATGGTATGGGATAATTTTCGCACTGAATTGCTCTCCACAGCAAGTTGATTAAAACTGATGGTTTAATGGCCTAAGAGCACGTGAAAAATCTAAAATGAGAAAATGGCGTAATGGTCTAAGACAGCATAGCAGATGGTATTTTAAGCTCCTGAGCTTGGTGTGCTAAATTTTAGAGTTAACTTTGTACGTGTTTTTCCTTTTTTGTTATTAAGTTTTGAGTTGTATTTAATGCATCATTTTCATTTACTTAACACTAACTTAATTACTGTATTCCTGTACGCATTAATAATGTATCATCAGGTTATTGTTCCAGAAATAGTTTGTGCTCAGGGTCTGCCTGTGAACATAGGACGGTTTTTGTCACATCTATGACAATAAATCAGTGAATAATCCTCTATTATTTCAGGTATATCACGGATAGGACATATTAAGAAATTCTAACTGTGAAATTCTAAGATTTGTGGTCTCTAACCTGTACTAAAGTATCTCAGAATATAATTTTCAACTGTTTTGTTTCTTTGTTTGTCATTAAGCACAAAGCTACACAATGGGATATCTGTGCTCCGTCCACCACGGGTATAGAAACCCTGTTTCTAGCGTTGTAAGTCCGCAAACCTACTGCTGTGCCACTGGAGGGGCTTTCAACTGCAACACCAGCATTGCCGTGTGTTATTAAAGTGTTTTATCCCATAGAAAAGATGCATTAATAAAAATAAAACGTGACACTTATCATTTATCAAGAGCGTATACAGTTTATTTGTTATAAATGAAATGTAAAAAAAAAAACAGGGTCAATTACAAGATCAAGAGGATAAAAACGATAGAAGTACAGAAAATCAAGAGCCAACCGACGATTGAAAAAAGTGTTGTTGAAAGTGGTGACTACGAGCACAGCACATATTTGGAAGAAAATATCGAAAATATGTCTCAAGCAAATAAACTTCGTGTACATGCGTTTAGCCCACGTGTAGGAAGATCTACAGATCGTTTAAGAAGTTTATCAATACGACGTATTACTGAATATCTACCTTTAACTTATTGTCAACAATTACACGTGAGTGTATTACCAAATAGTCAAGATACAGAGTAACGAACGTTGCATAGTTACTAGGAACGAATATTGATTCTTCTAAAGCGAACAGAAAGAAATTATCGAAAGGTTAGAACATCGATAAGGACAGCAGACAACCAAGAGAAGGATTTAGTTCATAAACTAATTTAATTGTTCATACCAGATCCTTGTAAAATAGTCCTAATGGTTTAAGGGATGTTAAACAAAAACTACGAAATTATTTAGATATTTTAAACATGATTTCTCAATTGTTTTTATTCAAGAAACATATTTTATTCACACGTGTATTAAAGCAGATTCAGAAATTTTGGACCGGTTCATTATACGTTTCTAATTCTCTAGTGAGGGGTGGTAGCTTTTATAAATCTTTATTTTACAGAAAATATGGTTTTTACATTATTAAGAACGTATGAATAGAATGATGTCAACTAAGCTTTCATCAAATAGTTTTTACATTATTAAGAACGTATGGATAGAATGATGTCAACTAAGCTTTCATCAAATGAAAGCTTAGTTGACATCATTCTATTCATACGTTCTTAATAATGTAAAAACTATTCGATGAAAGCTTAGTTGACATCATTCTATCCATACGTTCTTAATAATGTAAAAACTATTCGATGATAAAGTTTTATTTTGAATGACGACACACAACGAAAGGACATAGAGTCTAAAGCAGATAAAGTATGGGGTTTTTCACTACAAAATGATTTAGACAGAATAATCAGGCGTTATTAATAGCATATTTTTAGTTTGTGGCATCTCAGCAAAGTAAGGGGTTTGGGTTTTTTTTTTCTTACCAGCCATCCCTTATAAAATAAAAATTAAATAGGGAGTTAATTAAACTTACTGAAGGAATTAAGAGTCAGTTAATTTAAAAAAAAAGAAAGATATGAAAAGTTAAAGTTAGCAAGGCATAAAATAAAATTGGAATTTATTGTTCATAAAATAAGCGATGTTACTTTGAGGCCTAGGTTTTAAAAAAAAAAGGGTTTCAAAACGAGAATTCTTCTTGTTATCATAGAGCAAAATAAAAATTATAGTCCCCTGGTGGGACGGGCAGTGAGTGGTAAGTTGACCGACTTAAGATGCTAATCCGGGGTTCGATTCCTTGCGGGTGAATACAGCAGATAGTCCAATGTGGCTTTGCTGTAAAAACAATCAACCAACCTAAAATAAATTAGAAAAATCATTCTTCAAACAAAATCGAGGGAGCGATTTTAAGATCTCGTAGTTATACGGTTTGGTGAAAGGAAAACAGTCGAATAATAACTTTTCAAGAAATGAACTAGTATGAGAAAGATATATCTAACGTTTTGATTTTACAAGAGAAATACTTAAATACATCTGCAAAACTCTGCATCTATTTTTTTTTTTTTTTTTTTTTTACAGGCTTGGGGGATTTAGGGCACTCTATTCGAAATCCCTTTACCGCTCACCCTTTCAGCCGTCGGGACGTTATTATGTGACGGTTAGTGCCCAAGAGTTGGCGGTGGATGAGATATTGGCCAGCTGTCTTCTCTTTATTCTGTCACTTCAAAATTAGGGACGCCCAGCGCAGATAACTCTCCAGTAGATTTGTGCGAAATTTCGCAAAGAAGGAAACAAAAGGATTTTTACGACTCTTTGAAAAATTTTCGTAATTAATTGTGATATGATGTTAGTGTAACTGATGTAGATTACAGGATCGTTTCTCTAGAATCGAAGCTCGCCAGGAAATGATGGATTTGTTAATGAATTATTAAAAGGTGTTATTGATGACGACGTACTCGTCCAACAGCGTATTTTTAACAAAGGAAGTTTACTCAAGACTATGAAACGAGCCATTATCCCGAAGAGACTTGGTAGACGATACATAAACAGTAAACTGTTATTTGTTTGATTTGGTATTTTAGCGCAAAGCAACGTAATTGGCTACCTACGTTCGGTCCACCTCTGGGAATCGAACCCCAGATTTTAACAGTAAACTTAACACTGACCATCCAGGGGGAATACAAATAGCAGAATTATGTTATGATATTCTATATGTGCTATTAAAGTTTCATACGTTGTTTGCAGTAAAAGATAACCCATACTCTCCAGTAAAAGATATCCCCATACTTTGCAGTAAAAGATAACTCATACTCTCCAGTAAAAGATATCCCCCATACTTTGCAGTAAAATATATCCCCAATAGTTAATCCTACTTTTTTGGTAATCAGTAGTTTCTTCAGATGAACTGGATGAGAGACGAAAGAACGTATTAGATATATTTCCTGGTTATCAACTATCAACATTAGATGATCGCACCTTGCATCATGGATATACCACAAATATTAAATTAATTTCTAAGGGTACACATCTAACGTATGCATGTGGTATTAACAATTAATTTCTAAGGGTACACATCTAACGTATGCATGTGGTATTAACAATTAATTTCTAAGGGTACACATCTAACATATGCATGTGGTATTAACAATTAATTTCGATAAACAATAACCCATATGTTGTTGTTTTTTTCAGTGTTTACTAGTTCAACCAGTTTGTTTTTTGATAACAAAACAACAATTAAATAACGAATAAAAGAGATAGAAATATCTGATTAAGTAGGACGAAGAAAAATGTTTCTACTATTGATAAATTGTGGAAAAAACAAACAATAATAACGTCAGCAATAAATGTGAAATAATCATATAGACGCAGTAAGGTACGAGGAAAATAAAATATATCTTGAATACAAAAGTTTCTATTAATATAGAAACGTTTCATGCAGATGTTTAATAATAAACAGAAATCTGTGGTATGTTACCTGTCCTACTTGGAAATAATGCATATCCTAGCTATGGACTAATTAATAATTTTGTACACTGTACCCTCATTTCTTCGTTGAGTTTATTAACGAAGTAATTAATAATTTTGTATATATACTTATTATACTATATCCCCATTTCTTCGTCATTCAAATTTATAACATCTAGTTCTGGGATCGGCCGCTGGGGTATTTTGTCTTTTGCCCTCTAGTGGAAGTCCCTGACAGCAACCCTAAAGGGCGACAATGTCGGGTGACAGTGATTCAAACCCTCAGAGTGCGAGTCGAGTGCCCTAACCACACGGCCTTGCCTATACCTTCACTATGTGGCGAGTCGAGTGCCCTAACCACAAGGCTACGCCTATACCCTCACTATGTGGGTGTAATAGAAAATATTGTGTTAGTAGTTTCCCCTATAAGCTGTGGTTCAAATCCCACTTCGAGTAGTCTTTTTTTTTTACATAATTTTTAAATAATGATCAAAACATCTTACGTGTACAAAAAAGCAAACTTAGAATAAAGGGGGGTGGTTTTTATAAGGGTGTTATACAAAAAAATATTAGACGCACGTAAAGCTGCATTCTTAGAGTGTCAAACAGGGAAAAAATGGCGGGAAACGTGGATTTCCCTCTATATTCACAATACTTATTTTCCCCCTTTCAATAGAAAGGGGTATAATGCTCCTCAGTTCGTGCTTAGCCTAACCCCTCTTACGTTGGATCTTTATAGGATTTATCACTCTTACGATATTACATTTTTAAATGGTTGACCACGTTATTTTAAACTTGGCTATTTTAGTACGTGTAATGTACTTTGATTTTATTATGTGTACATATCATTGTATTACACTTTCTCACGGACGGATCTGTTTCTTTGATGAATTTCGCGCCGCAAATCTATTCGAGGGCTTTCTGCGTTAGTCGTCCATAATTTTGAAGTGGGGGACTAAAGAGAACTGAATTATTAACACCATCAACGCTTAATCTGGGACTACTCTTTACAAGCGAATAGTCGGATTGGCCATCACGTTATAATACCAATATATATAGAACAATACGTTGTTGACAGTTTCCTGTCTGTGAATAAGTGTAATATAGTGAATCGTATATATAGAACAATACGTTGTTGACAGTTTCCTGTTTGTGAGGAAGTGTAATACAGTGAATCGTATATATATATATATATACAGCAATACGTTGTTGACAGTTTCCTGGCTGTGAGGAAGTGTAATACAGTGAATCGTATATATACAACAATACGTTGTTGACAGTTTCCTGTCTGTTAGGAAGTGTGATACAGTGAATCATATATATACAACAATACGTTGTTGACAGTTTCCTGTCTGTGAGGAAGTGTAATACAAGTGAATCGTATATACAGAACAATACGTTGTTGACAGTTTCCTTTCTGTTAGGAAGTGTGATACAGTGAATCATATATATACAACAATACGTTGTTGACAGTTTCCTGTCTGTGAGGAAGTGTAATACAAGTGAATCGTATATACGGAACAATACGTTGTTGACAGTTTCCTGGCATGGCTTCATGATAAAAGCGTTCGACTCGCAGTCTACATGTCGCGACATCAAAGTCCGACGCCGAACATGCTCGCGCATTAAGTTGTGTTAAACACGAATCTGATCAACCATTTTGTTTACCCTCAAGTTAGCATGGTGATGTAAACACGAATCTGATCGACCATTTTGTTTACCCTGAAGTTAGCATGGTGATGTAAACACGAATCTGATCAACCATTTTGTTTACCCTGAAGTTAGCATGGTGATGTAAACACGTATCTGATCAATATTTCATTTACATTCTTCGAAAAAAGCTTGTAAATAAACGATCACTATGATTATAGATTAAATGATTTTGTTTTCCTTTCCTCAGTTATTTGATTGTGTGGAAGTTGAATATCATGAAGCGTATATTTATAACAATACGTTGTTGACAGTTTCCGGTCCGTGAATAAGTGTAATACAGTGAATCATTTTGTTTACCTTGATGTTAACATGGTGATAAGTTAGCATGGTGATGTAAACACGTATCTGATCAACCATTTTGTTTACCCTGAAGTTAGCATGGTGATGTAAACACGTATCTGATCGACCATTTTGTTTACCCTGATGTTAGCATGGTGATGTAAACACGAATCTGATCGACCCAGGGTAAACAAAATGGTCGATCAGATACGTGTTTACATCACCATGCTAACATCAAGGTAAACAAAATGGTCGATCAGATCGTGTTTACATCACCATGCTAACTTCAGGGTAAACAAAATGGCCGATCAGATTCGTGTTTACATTACCATGCTAACTTCAGGGTACAGTAATATTCATACATATTTTTCTCTCTGAATAACTTAACTATGTAAAGGTTTATGAACCACGTCATTACAATCACTAATCGTTTGACCACCAGGTGACTCTTTGGTCAATTTATTTCATAGCAGTAGTGCTCCTAAAAGAGCTTAGCAAAACAGTTAACTTCAAAGTGCCGCTGCGATATATTCATATATCCAATTGACTATTAAAAACAAAAAGTATAGTTACATTGAAAACAATATCTAAACTGTGCTACACGGTTGCTAAAGTTGAAACTGCTTTGTCGTGAACTAGAACGTCGCAGTTATCAAACACGCTAATTATTTTAGATAATTAAATCCACAATTTTATAGGTTCAGCGTGGCAACAGCTTGTTAAATCACATCTCGAAATTATCTGCTCTCAAGTCGGTCCTAAACTGCCTGAGTTGTGTTGTTAAGTCATGCTTTCCATTATATTCAGCTAATTGTATAAAGCCGAAAGTAAAAATTCACGAAAAAACAAAAGAGGGTACATTTTGGTATTTGAAGAATGTTTTAATAATTCAAGGGAAGAATATTTCTTGATTATAACAAAAGCAATATGTCAGTCTATATATATATATGTGTGTGTGTGTACACGGTAGCTATAGACTCCCTTATACTTCGCTGCCTTCCAGGAAACGATACTACTTGAGCAAAATAGCCACCAAAATGAGAGGTATCGATCGTTTGAGCTTGTATAAGTAAAACATAATATTTCACTGCAGAACATAAACGTCAGTCTCCTCCGAATGTATTCTCCCCCCCCTTTTTTTTTAATAAAAGAGTTTTAAAATTGGATTATATTAAGAATTAACTCTGTCGGACAAGAAAGAGGGCAAATGAACGTACGTGTAGAACATACTTTGGTTTAGCTGTATTCCCGCATCGTTAATACGGCCGTGTTTCTTTTTATTTATGCACACGATCACAATGTTATCCATCTTGTTTGCGATAATAGGTTTAGTGAAGAAGAAAACACACGTATATCAGGGCGGTCTCTAAATTTATTCAACAGACTCCAGTAACAAATAGCGAACGTTATTTCGTGTATAATAATAATGCTCCATTTATACGTAGAAAAATGGGTTATAATCTGCATAAATATGAAATCTACTTTATTTGGTTATATAATACAGAAATTGTTGAAAGTTTAGCAGCGAATTGACTAGGTTAATATAGTCTATAAACTTTTCGTGACCTGTAACATACTCTATATTCCAACTAAATTAAAATAGCAATGGCTGCTGGTTGTTTACGTATATTACTTCTGTATATCGTGTTTAATAAATTTTTTTTTGGGGGGGGGCATATGTTATTAAAGCGATGTTGGGCTAATATTTCCTCTGGTGCGCTAGCTCTTTCCTATTCGCCGCATTTAACCTCATAAAATTATTTAAAAGTGATAAATCAATGAACATTTCAAGTTAGATTGGTCAGACAAGTCTGTCTAAATGGATCAGATATTAACACCTTCATGTTTACTAGTCTGTCTTGCGGATCTTAGTAGCTCAAATCTAAGATCTGTAGTTTAGAGTTATATTACCCCTAGCCATCTCATCTACGTCAAAGGGCAGAAAGTTTCGCGAATTATCACCATAATGTAGTTCACACGACAGAAATGTTACTGATTAAAGTTGTTTTTTGTTTTACCATAAGCTCAGAAATGTAATTAGCTTAATTTCTCGCGCTTACTCTGTACAATAATTTTGAGGATTTTTGAGGACGTGTATATAACTTGGTATACACTCCGTTGGTTAAGTTTACAACAGATTTGGCATAGAAACAACCGATAATACGTAACTTATATTCTATAGGTTCCATTTAGGAGGCAAACATGTGTATTATGGTTATCTAAACCTTTAGTTGTCTCACCAGGTGGCCAATGTACTTACTTTGTTTTTGATACTTTCTGCACTAGTACAAATCTAATAATCTCATTACAATTAAAATACTTCAAAATATAAAATTAATTTAATAGTTAAATTGTGTTTGTTTGTAGTTAAGCACAAAGCTACAGAATGAGCTATCTGTGCTCTGCCTTCCACGAGTATCGAAACCCGGTTTCTAGCGTTGCAAGTCCGCAGACATACCGCTGTGTCACTGGGAGAGGGGGAGCAAATAATAAATACATACATCTCATTTGACTTCAGTTAGTTTACTACGGTATCACTTGAAGAACTTTTCAGAATGATAGGAACATTATGATGGTATAAAACCCGGATTACAAACCCGTTGGAGTTTGAATACCATACATGGAGTTGTCAGCAGTTCATCATTAGTTCGTGTATCATAGCGCAAAACAAATGGAGCGTTTCAGAACTTATTGAACTGCATGAAATGTTTTTATTTTATCCTAAGCACATTTTAAAAAGCGAATTCAACTTGAATTTATATATATATATATATGTGTGTGTGTGTGTGTTTTCTTTAACTAGTTTTTAAAGTAAAATCAGCTTGGATATATATATATATATATATAAGGTTTCTATCCTATTCATAGGATGGTTTAAAGTTTGTATGGATTTTTTTATGCACAGCACGGTTGAATTATTCTCATAGTGAAACGTGTTTGAATATACTTGCCTCTTCCATCACGTGTTTTAAAGGTAAACACTAATACTTAATAAACTTTGCCATGTATTTGGTTATGTCACTTATTCTCAACACACGTGGTGTTTTATACTAAACCCTTTTAAATATGGCCTTATTATTTAATTCACAGAGGTGTTTTATAGCTTTACTATACCGAGAGCTATGTACTAAATACACTACGCTGAGTGTTCCATAATAAATCAACCTCAATATATATACTTTATTCCATACTTCGCCAGGTGCATAATAGCTCAACCAGATTAGATATGTACTTTACACTTTTCTACGTCTGTCATATTAGACTACACGAACATGGTTACCGGGTTTATTGTTAACCGCACCGGGTGTTTTATAATAAGTGAACGTCAGCATATATGTGTATTGTCTATACAGCGGAGCATGTTAAACCGAAATCATCTGTGTTAATCCGGTATAGTATATTAAGTAAACATAGTTATATACTTTATTCTTGACTACACCAGCTGTTTTATACTAAACGAACCTGGATATGTCATTTATTTATTGGTGGTTAAGGTAGCCAAATAGTCGATCGTAGTAATAGTGGTTACACAATTGGTGGTGGTTAAGGTAGCCAAATAGTTGATCGTAGTTATAGTAGCTACACAGTTGGCGGTGGTTAAGGTAGCCAAATAGTCGATCGTAGTTATAGTGGTTACACAGTTGGCGGTGGTTAAGGTAGCCAAATAGTCGATCGTAGTTATAGTAGCTACACAGTTGGTGGTGGTTAAGGTAGCCAAATAGTCGATCGTAGTTATAGTAACTATACAGTTGGTGGTGGTTAAGGTAGCCAAATAGTCGATCGTAGTTATAGTAGTTACACAGTTGGTGGTGGTTAAGGTAGCCAAATAGTCGATCGTGGTTATAGTAGCTAGACAGTTGGCGGTGGTTAAGGTAGCCAAATAGTCGATCGTAGATATAGTAGTTACACAGTTGGTGGTTAAGGTAGTCAAATAGTCGATCATAGTTATAGTAGTTACACAGTTGGTGGTGGTTAAGGTAGCCAAATAGTCGATCGTAATTATATTAGTTACACAGTTGGTGGTGGTTAAGGTAGCCAAATAGTCGATCGTAGTTATAGTAGGTACACAGTTGGTGGTTAAGGTAGCCAAATAGTCGATCGTAGTTATAGTAATTACACAGTTGGTGGTTAAGGTAGCCAAACAGTCGATCGTAGTTATAGTAACTACACAGTTGGTGGTGGTTAAGGTAGCCAAATAGTCGATCGTAGTTATAGTAGCTACACAGTTGGCAGTGGATGCTGGTTACTTGCTGTCTATCACTTCAGCATTATGGTCGAATACGGCAGCTTATCTTGTGGTGTAAACCAACAGATAAACCGAATATTCATTACGTTCATGTATTTTTCCTTGTAGCATGTTTACGTTCGCAACTTTCAAACTAATCTATAAAACATCCTGTATTCGTTTCGCTCCGAATGTCGAAGACAACTTAATTTCATTCGACTTAATCCTCATTCTCCACAGTTTATGATGACCGAAAATATTATCTACTTTAGTTTATCTTCTGCACATCTTGTTTTCATGACGTCACATATACGCGAAATGTGCGGTAGAAGCAGCTTATACCGTAACTTGATTTATCTCCTCTGCCACTTAGAATGTATATAAGTTATCCGTCGTGTGAGATAAAACTATTTATTTCAAAGAGCAGAGACGAGGTACTCGCAGAAAAACCTTTAGAGGTGTTCCGAGTGAGGTAATAAGCTTATCATATACGACTAGTAACGTGGAAATTTACAATATCATAACAGCTTCTCTATGTAGACGAAACTTTTAAGCTATAAAATGTAACGTAATATTGTATTTAAGCTCCAATATGGTAAATATTATTGTTGAGCGGGAGAATGGAATATATATGTTTAAGTTCCAAAAACAAACTTCAGAAAGCATGGGCATTCTTATATTAAATCATAACTTAGAACTCGAAACAAACACAAAAGGGGGGAGGCGTTTTTTACTTAATTGCCAGTCATGAAGAAGCCAAGTCAGTTAGACCTCCAAGTATCAACTATGTACGGACATGACGTGCGTTTGTGATCTTAACCAGGACCCACAAGCTATACCAACAACCTTACAATAGTTTGAACGATGTGTAGTGTAAAGTAAGTGTTATTTGAATTTTTATAGGTAGATTTTATGCAAACATAAATGTTTCCCCAGTGGCACAGCGGTATGTCTGCAGACTTACAACGCTAGAAACCGGGTTTCGATACCCGTGACGGACAGAGCACAGATAGCCCATTGGTGTAGCTTTGTGCTTCATTTCAAACAAACAAATAAAAAAATAGGCTTAGTAATTGGAGTCGTAGCCCAAAGGTCATAAACAATCAAAAAATTCTCAAAGGTTTTAACTCTTATTTCATCTTACTCACAGGCCCCCACCAGTGGCCCAGCGGTATGTCTGCGGACTTACAAAACTAGAAGCCGGATTTCGATACCCGTGACGGCAGAGCACGGATAGCCATTTGTGTAGCTTTGTGCTCAACTACAAACAAACAAACAAACTTAGTCACACAAATGTACGAACTAATCCTAGAACAGAGGCTTTTTGTTTGTTTTTTAACCCTAGATTACTGATGATGGAATTATGACGATTCCGATAAATGCTTCCTGTTATGATGTCCGTGTTTTGTTTTATCATGAAGTTTTGTTTTCCGAAAAATGAGTCGATTACTGTTAATTAATGCTGGGGTTTTCTGTGTTTTTTTCGAAACATGAAAGATTTCAGCAAAATACTATAAATTTCACAATTACTATTATCTAATGTCAGGGTTTTCTGTGTTTATTTAAAAACATGAAAGATTTCAGCAAAATACTATAAATTTCACAATTACTATTATCTAATGTCAGGGTTTTCTGTGTTTATTTAAAAACATGAAAGATTTCAGCAAAATACTA
>NW_013669579.1:102299-107797 GCF_000517525.1 Limulus polyphemus
GCCACCATTAGTAAACAGTATCTGTTATAACATATTCAGGTTTTGCCTGTCCGGAAAACGCACGTATATCTAAGTGCGCATGAGCGTGCGATTCAGCGAATGTAAACAAAAGATAGATGTAAATATTGTTTAGTAGACATTTTGGACGACAACATATTAAATCTTATTGAAGTTCTTTAAAATGTCTGACGTCAGGTCGTAGAATAACATTATAAGTTGATTTATTGATTGTATTAAGTGCGGTAAAGTTTAGCCCTAACTAAACTAAAGCAAAAAAAAAGGTATATAAGAATGTAGACCGTACATAATATTCATATAATATAAACCGCACTTAATAACCCGCCCACCCCCCCAGTGGCACAGCGGTTTGTCCGCGGACTTACAACGTTGGAATCCGGGTTTCGATACCCATGGTGGGCAGAGCGCAGATAGCCGATTGTGTAGCTTTGTGCTTAATGACAAACAAACACATAAAAAATAGGCTTAGTAATTGGAGTCGTAGCCCAAGGGTCATAAACAACCAAAAAATTTTAAAAGATACTCTGGCAATAAATAAATTTTTATGCAAATGTTTTGGGGATCTCTGCTAGTAAAAAATAATTAGTAATTTATTGTTGTTGTTGTTTGTTATTAAGTACAAAGCTACACAAAGGGCTATCTGTGCTCTGCCCACCACGGGTACCGAAACCCGGTTTTTATGTCCGCAGACATGCCGCTGTGCCACTGGGGGTGCATGAGTAATTTGAAGATTTACACTCCGTCGCTAGTGAACGGTTTAGAAAGATGTAATCTGAAGATTAAACATGTGTATTTGGTATCGCGCATATGAGAATTTGTACGGTGTATTAGTCTTAAATTTCAGTTACTTAGTGATTTGCTGTTTCTTAACGAGTCGTTGACTTGAGATTCAGGTCTTTATGACTCAAGATGACTTGTTCTGTCTACTCACTCTGTAATCAATAAGCTGTCATATTACTGTATTCTTATTTCATCGTATATCAGAATGAATTAGAACATTTATATTCGTTAATGTTCTAAGCAGTAAACCGTTTATGACATTCACATTGTTTGTCAAGTTACTTAAATATAGATGAATAATCCTCCTTGAGTCCAAGAAAATAAGCTATCATATTACTGTATTCTTATTTCGTCGTATATTAGAATGAATTAGAACATTCATATTCGTTAATGTCCTAAGCAGTAAACCGTTTATGACATTCACATTGTTTGTCAAGTTACTTAAATATAGATGAATAATCCTCCTTGATCCAAGAAAATAAGCTATCATATTACTGTATTCTTATTTCATCGTATATCAGAATGAATTAGAACATTCATATTCATTAATGTTCTAAGCAGTAAACCGTTTATGACATTCACATTGTTTGTCAAGCTACTTAAATATAGATGAATAATCCTCCTTGAGTCCAAGAAAACGCTGTAATTAAGTTCTCATACATTTTCTAGTCTCTGTGATAAAAAAATAAATAATTTCCTTAAAATTAAGCTGTCATCCTATATCTGTGAATTCAGTAACAAAGTTTCTAAATATATATATATGAAGATTTGAAATAAGTATTTGTGCTGCTAATTTTTATGTTTATTCGATTATATGTTTTTTTTTAATTTGTTATTTCTTTTATTCTTCTCCGCATTTAAACTCGTAAAACTATTGAAAACTAATAGATCAAGGAGAATAAAATCTTATCAAGTTAGATAGGTAGGACCAATCTGCTCAAATTGATCAAAACGTAGCATCTTCACGTTGACTAGCCTGTAATACGATTCAGATTAGCTCAAATCTATTAACATTAGTTTACAGTTATGTTAGCTCTCACCATTTGAGAAACTCCACTAAATTCTCACCATCTCGGCCACATAAAGACAAGAGAGAAATCCTCAATAGCCGCTGCTGTAATTGGATCTCAAATCGGTCAAGAGGTGGAGCTGTGAGCTAAATGTTTGTACTTGAAAAAAAAAAAAAAACACGGAGACATTTTACGAGCCTTTATGCCGCGGCTGAATCTCAAGAGTCTCACCTGAGTCAAAACGAAACAAATTTTACTGAATAAAATTTATATTTTTATGACCGCAAAATGTATCAGCTTGAGTAGTCTAATTTCTCCTGTCGCTTGTTCTGTACAATAGTTTTTTGGAAGTTAAGGTTATGTATGAAATTTGGCGTACATTCCCTCATAATAACAGACGAGTTTACAGCTAACTGCTGATCAAACGTAAGTTATCTTCTTGGAGTTACACTACAAAGGCAAACTCGTGTAATTTGTTTATCTAAGCCTTTATTTATCATAAAAAAACATAAGTTTGTTTCTTTTTGAATTTCGCGTAAAGCTACACAAGGGAAATCTGCGCTAGACGTCCCTAATTTAGCAGTGTAAGACTAGAGGGAAGGCAGCTAGTCATCACCACCCACCGCCAACTCTTGGGCTACTCTTCTACCAACGAATAGTGGGATTGACCGTCACATTATAACGCCCCCACGGCTGAAAGGGCGAGCATGTTTGGTGTGACGGGGATTCGAACTCGCGATCCACAGGTTGCGAGTCGAGCGCCATAACCACCTACTTTGCTATGCCGGGCCCAAAAACATAGGTAGCTTTGTCCATTTAAATATCAAAAGACGAAATTAATTGTTGTGTGACTTGGTTTATCTTCTGGAATTCTCTACAAAAGATAAACCTTTGTTTGTCATTTGATTTATTTTCTGGATTTCCTTTGGTTTTTTTTCTGGAAACTTGTATAAAAGACAAACATTTGGTGGTTACTTGACTGGTGTTCTTGTAACCTCTATAAAAGACAAACATTTGGTGGTTACTTGACTGGTGTTCTTGTAACCTCTATAAAAGACAAACATTTGGTGGTTACTTGACTGGTGTTCTTGTAACCTCTATAAAAGACAAACATTTGGTGGTTACTTGATTGGTGTTCTTGTAACCTCTATAAAAGACAAACATTTGGTGGTTACTTGATTGGTGTTCTTGTAATAAATCAGATGTTCGATCGACATTTAGAGAGATTTCCAGAAAAAACAACAAGTGACAAATAACTTTTATGGAGGCTTCCAAAAAGAAAACCAAGTAGTAACTAACTATTTGCCTTTTATAGAGGGATAAACAAATATTTGCTTTATAGAAATTTCAAGAAGATAAACGAAGTGACAACCAAAGTGACAAATCAGGTAACCACCAAACGTTCGTCTTGAACAAAGACTTCCAGGAAATAAATCAGATGTTCGATCGACATTTAGAGAGATATCCAGAAAAAACAACAAGTGACAAATCAGGTAACAACCAAACGTTCGTCTTGAACAAAGACTTCCAGAAAATAAATCAAATGTTCGATCGACATTTAGAGAGATATCCAGAAAAAACAACAAGTGACAAATCAGGTAACAACCAAACGTTCGTCTTGAACAAAGACTTCCAGAAAAAAAGATGTGTATAATTGTTTTTTTTTTTAGTTTTAAAATAGTTCGTTTATAATACAAATGATGATATATACATCAACCGAGGAAAGTTGTACGATGTTGATTTAACCAGTGATTTAAAAGTGTAGTAGCTAAAGTGTATCGCCCCGTACAGATGACGAACGTATACGTATGTATGTTTACAAGTTCATTTTGGTTCAACTTCTTCACGATTTAGAAGTAACTAAACCTATATCCATACTGGATTGGCTGTCAAAAAGAGAGAGAGAGAGAGAAAAAACGTCTTTATTGTGCAAAGAACTGTATACCAAATTTAATTCAGCTTTACAGCACCCATGATCGTAAACATACGTATACATTTGTATATATATATATAACTATACGAGTTCATTAGTTTAAAATGGTACAAAGATAAAATACTGAATTACACATCTAAGTGCGTTTTAGAGCAAAGCCACATTTGGCTATCTGCTGTGTACACAGCGGGGAATCGAACCCTGGATTTTAGCTTTATAAGTCAGTAATAGAGACAGAAAACCATGTTCAACTATGGGGGTAAAATAATAAATTATATTCAAAGTGAGTTAATTTTTATAATTTCTTGGGGTGTAAATACTGAAGTTTGTGACTAGACGTTTCTAAAAGATAAAACTAACGATAACGAAAATCTTTGTCTTTTATACAAGTTTAAAACAATATTGATTTTACTATAAAACAATCTATATAATATAGAGAATTTTTCTGTATTAAAGCAAAATATACTTCATATGTATGTTTTTTCTACAACCTCCAGTGATTTGGATATTTTTCATTTCGTTCTCAAATAACGGGTGTTTTAAAACTGAATCCACTTGAATGTTATTATGTTTCTCTATTGTACAGTGTGATTTACACCAATACAACTTAATAAACTTGCACATTTATACACATGCGTGTAGGTTAGTTTACTAAACAGGTTGTTTTAATGACAAGTCAGTTTCTTTGTTTCGTAAAATAACTACTTTCTTTCGGCTCAGCATTTCAAGACTTAATTAACATGGATGTATATTTATTTGTTTATTACAGTGAGGTGTTTCAAAGCAAAGTCATCTTGGATATATATATATATATATCGCGTACACAGGTTGGTTTGAAACTAAATACCTTGTGTATCTATAAGCTAATAGGTTTATTTTTTTGCACATCCTGTTTTCATGACGTCACACGTGACATAGAATATGTATTAACAATAAATAGCTTAAGCTCTAAGTTAATTTATGTTATTCCGATACCATTTCACATATATAAGATTATTTCTTTGAAAGGACGAAGTATTTTGCGAAACACCTTTAAAGGTGTTCCGAGCGAGATAATGAGTTTATCATGTACGATTTATAATCTCTCTGTTTTTTGAGATCGACAATAGTAAACACTGTTGTTGGGCAGAAGAAAGGAACAAAATGTTCCACAAACCAAGCGCCAAAAAACGTGGAACTTCTTATATTAAATCAAGAAGAGGAATTTCAAAACAGAAAACAAGTTTTGAATCCATACGCAAAGCAAAAGTTGTCCAAAAATACACGTAATACTGACTTTGTACTGAACATCATTTAAGAGAATTGTTTTAGAGACGATGGCATAGTTAGTGTGGGTTAATAAACGTCTATTTCTTATGGTGGTATAGTTAGTGTAGGTTAGTAAACGTCTGTTTCTTATGGTGGTATAGATATAGTGGGTTAGTAAACGTCTGTTTCTTACGGTGGTATAGTTAGTGTGGGTTAGTAAACGTCTGTTTCTTATGGTGGTATAGATATAGTGGGTTAGTAAACGTCTGTTTCTTATGGTGGTATAGATAGTGTGGGTTAGTAAACGTCTGTTTCTTTCGATGGTATAGATAGTGTGGGTTAGTAAATGTCTGTTTCTTACGGTGGTATAGTTATAGTGGGTTAGTAAACGTCTGTTTCTTATGGTGGTATAGTTAGTGTGGGTTAGTAAACGTCTGTTTCTTATGGTGGTATAGATAGTGTGGGTTAGTAAACGTCTGTTTCTTTCGATGGTATAGATAGTGTGGGTT
>NW_013669580.1:0-5970 GCF_000517525.1 Limulus polyphemus
AATCCAGTTTGACTGAACTCCATTCATTTGCTAACTTACCCCCACACCTTTTACGTAGCACCTTGTCAAATGCTTTCTGAAAATCCACATACACCAAATCTATACCCTTATCCTCATCTACATAAGCAGTAACCTTTTCAATTAATGTCAAAAGATTTGCAAGGCAACATTTTTCCTCAATGAAACCATGTTGACTATCCAGTAAAATTATAAACATTGTTAAATGACTTTGTAAAGCATCTGTTATCAGACTTTTCAAAGCTTTTCCCACAACTGGTGTAAGACTAATCAGTCTAAAATTGCTGGGACAATTTCTATCACTTCCCTTGAAAAGAGGAGTGACATTAGCTAACGTCCAATCATTTGGCACCTGCTAAGTATCCAAAGACTTAAAAAAAAAAAAAATAGCAAGTGGCTCACATATCAAATCCTTAACCTCCTTCAAAACCCTGGGGGAAATACCTGGCCCACGAGCCTTATCTTTCTTTAAACTTCCCAATTTTTTTCTTGTTTTCATATATCAAATGTTCAAAATGTGGATTACTGCTTAAATCTTCAATAATAAAAACTGAACGAAAAGCAGAATTTAATAACCCAACCATCTCATAATCATCAGAGACGAACCTTCCGTTGTCATCTCTCATGGGTCTTACCCCCATTCTAACAATTTGGTCAACCTTAAAATACTTAAAGAAATCATTACTGTTAATTTTTACCTTTTCAGCCAACCATTTTTTAGTATATATTTTTTATGTCCTAATTTCCTGTTTCACTATCTTTCTTGATTTTCTATAATCTTTTAACTCTCCTGTCATACCAGTTAATTCAAATTTCTTAAATTTATGGTGGTTTTCTTTAATTTTATCTCTTATACTCTTTTTGAGCCAACCTGTTTTTTGTTTTTATTTTGTTTTTACTTGCAGACACCCTTTTCTTTCTATAAAGTATATGTTTACCTTGAATATTCAAAATATTTTTCACATTTGATCAATGGCTCCAAATAACTCAGCTGCCAAATTCACAGCAGATAATTCTAATCGCATACCTTCAAAATTTGCTTTTTTGAAATATGTAACTAAAATATCATTATTCCTTATTTCCATATGTAGCAAAACATCGAACCTAATAGAGCAATGATCAGTTCCACCACGATGTTCCCCAATTTCTACCCTCTCAACAATTTCTATATTAGAAGCTAACAATAAATCCAAAATGCCATTGTTTCTAGTTGACCAATTGGTAAAGAAAGCCATCCCGAACAATTTCAAAAAGCCTTTCTACATCATTGTTTGACTCTAGCATTTCCCATTCTATATGCCTCAAATCAAAATCACCGATAATTATTACTTCAATTATATCTGAAATCTTAATATAAAGCCACTTCTCCCTTTCTTTAACCACGTTTCAGTTATTTACATTATGTCAAAATCCTCCATTCCTACCAGTGCCCTAAAGTCATATATTTTATTTCTTACTAGCTGGAGTACCCGTCTCCTGGACGAAAGTTATGTAATTTCATGATTAATGAATGGTTATCTTAGGACATGAAAAGTTTCTCTCCTTGTATGTAATTGTAAAAAATACAAAAAAAAACAACATAAAATCTTTAAGACACAAAGTGCACTATCTCCGCATGGATACAACAAACTTTCATGCCAAATTTGGTGAAGTAGATGGCGGAGTAGTGGCAAAAACGTCAAAACGCCCATAAAAAAAGCAAAACAGAACATCTGTATGTACCTAATGAACCTCCATACCAATTTTGATGAAGATCCATCCACACCCTGCGAAGTAGTTACGTGGACATACATCAGACACTTCTAGCATTACAATAGTAACAATTAAGCCTAACTTTATAACTACTTCTATACTCATTTCCTATGCTAAACTTTTCTCTACCTCGTATTCTTTTTGCAATTGTTTTATCATGGCCATCATCATTATGTAGTTCTAGTTTAAAACTTCCTTTATAGCTGAGTTAACAGCCTTTACAAATAAGCCAGACCCTACTCTATTTAAGTGTGTGACATCCATATCCAAACAGCTCCTTTCTACCATGGAACTGATCCCATAATTCCAACTAGCCAATATGTTCGTCCTTACATATTAATTTAAGCCTGGCATTCAGCCCTAGTGACCTACTTATAAATTTATCCCCACAATTAATTCTCGGCAATATTCTTCATAAAATTAAGTCATGGCATCTTTTCTTTAAATGTCTTTATCAACTCCTTTTACTTATTAATTTGCTCCTCCTCCGACCTACCTTTCCCTACATCATTAGCCCCAACATGCACAACAAAAACTTCATTTCTGCTAGCCCCCTTATTATATCTCCTGCTCTGTCTTAAGTTTATCATCCACATCCTTCTCTGGTCCTTTTGTTTTCCTTCCATCCAATAGTTCTTCATCTGCACAAGACAAGGGCTGAAATCTGTTGCTCAGTACAATAGGCTCATTACAATTAAATCCACTACTTTTAGCCCTAATAGCACTCTTTCTAACTTCCTGAAAGTCATTGTTGGCTGATGTATCCCTTGCATGTAAAACCTTAAGCTCCTCTGGAAATCCAGCTACCACTTCCCACAGTCTACACTTCTCTTTATCTATTACCTCTACTTTAATTACAATAATCTCCACTTCTACTCCAACTTACAAATTCTACATACAAAAGTGCATATTTTCACTACTAGCTTCCTTAAAAGTACATACCAGTCTTGAATTTCCAAATAAAACCCACTCATTGCACCCATCACCACGGACGTTTGCAGGATTTTTTTCCAGGGCAAAGCAGTGTGAAATTGTGAAGTGAATATAAACTGATATACATATGCTGAACGAACAGCGAAACAATTATGTTTCTCATTTTTACCTAACAAACTGTGAACGTTTCATTTCTACACCAGTCTTAACCATTGTATTTATGGCCTAGAAGTAAATAATCAATATTAAATTATACCAGTAGCCTATTGTCAACACTGTTGGTGTTAAGCCTAAGATTTGAGAAGTAATTATATTAGTATTTTATCACTACTTTGTCTTCACACTAAAGTAATTAAATCTATGTTTAATTATGTAGATTTTAGAAATATTTCAAATAGAAGTGACAATAACTATTCTTTAAATTCTGAAACTTAACACAAAAGATCTACTTCATTAATTACTGATTTCACAACATGTTTAACGATATAGCTAATTTATTACGAATTGAGTTCAATAACGAGAAACACTATTATCCTGGTTGCTTTAATTCCACTTGTTTTTCACAGTCAAACACTTTTTTACATGAACTAATCGAGCTAATATTTAAAAAAGTGTCAAGAACAAGCTTCATCAAATCTCTTGACTTACCCAAGGTCAGGGTATTTCTTGTCCATGGTTGATGTGAGAAATGTGTTCAAGTTCCAATTATTGTTGTTTTGCTCCATGGTTATTTTTCGCATGTACGTCAGACACAATAGTTTAAACATAAGAGTAGCAATGATAAGCGCGATTATAGCGCACTGAAAAAAACTCAGGAGCTTCAGGGCTATCGGCAAATGTTTAAAGCGGTTAGATGTTATTAGTTTTGAATATATTGTAACTAAAATGGTTGCCAGACCACTAACAAAAAGTAGATACGCTTTTTCTAGGGGAAGCGATTTCTCCATCCATTGCGGATAAAATGAAATTATATTACTAATGTCGAAAATACTATGAGAAATAAGAACAACAATCGATACGACTAGCAGAGGGCATAGAATGGTGTTATTAACAAATTGGTCAGTAGATCTTTTGAAATACGAGCCCATTTTCACGAAAGAATATTTTATAATCAGTTTGACAACTTTTTTGATGCTTAAGAACGATTAAAGTTAACTGTTCTAGTTTCTAAGGTCTTACCCTTAGCAACATGACGTGTCCACAATATCAGACACATAATTGTTGTATTTTTCTGTTTTAATGGCAACAATATGTAGTTAATACTATAAATAAACGACCTTATAACACCAAAATGTTTTTATTTATCAGACATTCAACGTTTGCTTTACATCTTCTTGAGGAGCGTTCACTAAATCACAAAGCGAAACTGACAGCACAAAGATTCATACAGTTTAAGAATTTTAGATTATAATTTAGTCAATGTCTCAGGCATAAATCTTTAAACTGGCAAGACGGTTCCATTATATTAAGTAGTAAAGCTTATTGTTAAAAGAAAAGTATTGTTGAAATAAATAACTTCAACTTTTGGTAAACAAAATGAAGAAGAAAGGGTTTTTATCTGTTGGAAATAGACACGTGTATAACAAAAACTTTATTATTATTTGCAACGTTTCGGGCAGAAGCCCTTCGTCAGGCAGTTTAAACTGCCCTACATAAAAAAAGGCTTAGATAGAAGGGTTAGAATATATAGCGATTCTAAATTACGTGCGTACTGCGTGGAGTACGTTAGAAAAGTATTGTTAGAAGGAACATTGTTGAAGAGGTTCCATAAACAGTTTTAAATTGGAAAACAAGTATTAAAGTGATATAAATTGGATTTTAGAAATTAAAAGGACACAGAAAAGAATATACATTAATTCGAAAAATGATAAAATAGTAATTTAATAATAATAATCAAGGAAATATGTGTTGGAGTTGTGAAGTTAACAAGTGGAAAAAAGATATTAACGGAAGCTATAATCGCTTAAAAAATACCGCTTCAATCATTAAAAAAACTGCAAGCTTTAAAGAGGCCTCAAAAAGGCACACATTTTCTTTCGATTTTCCGAATAAAGTTATTCGTAACTTATCTAGCTATACACTAGGGGAAGTAGAGAAAATGGTTTATCCAGAGGTTTGAGACATTCTCTAGTGCCAGAAAAACAGATATTATGATTATTTGGCTTCTTTTGAACTCCTATTAAGAAAACTCGAAACTTGTTATGTCTTTCCACCTTGAAACAAAACCTTCAATAATGTTAGAACACATATCAGCAGCGTTGCCCTCTCCAGATTACATTCCTATAATTTTGGGCCAAAACGATTCAACATCAACAAAGAAGAAAAATCAGCACCAGTCATACATAAATGAAGCAGTGATATTGTTATAACTGAACCAGACGAAGGAAACGACACAGTTATTTTATACAAAGCAGACTACATTGACAAAGTAACA
The DNA here is from genome assembly GCF_000517525.1 of Limulus polyphemus. Classification (NCBI taxonomy): domain Eukaryota; kingdom Metazoa; phylum Arthropoda; class Merostomata; order Xiphosura; family Limulidae; genus Limulus; species Limulus polyphemus. Next base: position 5,138 of record NW_013669580.1, read on the forward strand.
CAGATAATCAGTAACACTACCAAGTTTTCTAAACTATCGAACTACCCTACCTACTTCAAGAGAAAACAAACTTATTAAATTTAAAGAGAACTAATGGCTTGGATTATAATAAAGATATTGAAACAGTCGGTTCCCATATAGATACACTATATAGGCTGCCTAAGATTCACAAATATGATTGCTCCATTACATCTACTGTTTCCAACCTTTTTTTTATTTTAGTTACAAATTGTCCAAATTTTTATGTTAATTTTAACCGAATTTACTTTTAATAGTTACGCACTTAAAGACAGCTTTGAATTTAATAATAATGTTAGAAACTTGAGGTTTGATGCACACTTTTATTTAGCCAGTCTAGATATTGAATCTGTGTTCACTAACCTAACCCTAGATGTGTTAACCTTGTTTTTAAAGACAAGTAACATATTGTTATGTCTCTGTTCGTTTGTTAATTTCCCGTAAAAATTATTTCCGAGAAACTTCAGCGATACAAGTCCTTTCTTAATTAAAACTAGTTTATTTTTTCTCGTTACAAACTTTGTAATACACTTAATTTCCACAGTCACTTTAAACTTAACTACTTTTGTAAACATACACTATAATTCACAGCGATTCACACACTTTACTTACGGTGCCTACTGTTCGCTTGACTCGATTCTCTCCTTTCAATCCATCTCCGGCTTATATACTAAAAAACAGGGCGTCTAGTAAACGCTGAGACATTCGTGAGGTTGCCCGCTAAGTCAAGATCCTTCTAGAAACTCCAGCGCGCATGTTCCCAGCGTCGCGTGACTTCTGCAGTCGTAACACTACCCCTTGCTTAGTATTGTTCC
>NW_013669580.1:6809-9992 GCF_000517525.1 Limulus polyphemus
CAAGAACAACAACAACAACGACAGGCGGAATAGAATTGCAGACAGACAGAGACGGACAATTGAGTCAAGCGCGGTAGTGACCGTAAGTAAAGTGCGTGAATCGTTGTGAATTATATTGTGCGTTTAAGTTAATGTAACTGTGGAATATAAGTGTATTGCAAAGTTGAGTTGAGAAAGAATAAACTAGTTTTATTTAAGAAAGGACTTGTATCGCTGAAGTTTCTCGGAAAGAATTTCTACGGAAAATTAATAAACGACCAGAGACGTAACAATATTCTATTCGTATATACATAAAAGTACATCACCATATCAGCCCCCCAGTGGCACAGCGGTACTTCTGCGGACTTACAACGCTAAAAACCGGGTTTCGATACCCGTGGTGGGCAGAACACAGATAGCCCATTGTGTAGCTTTGTGCTTAAGTACAAAAACAAACATCACCATATCTGCGATAATATATTTTAATATTAAGCTTACATTTTACGTTAAAAGGTGGCAACAAGACCACTGCGAAATTGCTAAGTTTCGAAGCGCGTAAAATGTAAACGTATTTTGAGATTGATATTAGTAATACACGATTCTTTTGACTGATATATTTATGTTACTATTAGTAGCATACTCTTTTATGAATAGTATAAGTAAAGTTGACCTGACGATCTAAACTTTAATAGAATTATATAATGTCTAGTTTAACTTTAAGTTAAACTGTTAGTGTAAGAGAAGTTTGTTTTCTTCGAAAATGTCAGAAGGGGGTTTGGCTATTCCAACTCAAAATAGTGCTACAGTTAGACCTAACAACGACGTTCAAAGCGTAAATCGCAATGAAGTAGATCCTATACTAACACGACTAAAGAGGATTTTGAGAAAATTTCGTAAAGATGAACTTGCAACAGTTGTAGCAACTTCAGCTGTTTTCAAAATTGCTGAAGTTGACATCAATCGTCAACCTATTGACAAAGAGGCCTTAATTAAAGGACTTATATCCGTCCTCGAGGTAAGGATTGGGAATATGCAGTTAATATACGAGTTATTAGTATTACTGCTAACGTTATGACTGAATAATAATAAATGGCAGAGAACCGCAGACATTTGCGGTTAAATTAGTATTTTATTGCAACAGCAAGATATCCATAACTTACAGTTTTCCGTGTCTGCAATTAAAATTCTTGTAGTATAAGCCCACTTGTCTTAGGTCTATCCTTAGTTAAGCCTTTATTTAGTACAGCCTATATAAATTTACACTTTAACTTGTGTACGTTTTTGCTTTAGTTTAGTTAAGGCTAAATTTTAATGTACTTAATACTATCAGTAAATAAACTTATAATGTTATTCTTCGACCTAACGTTAGACTTTATTAAATATTTTGATGTTGTACAAAATGTCTACTAAAGTAATTTACATTAGAGAAACATTTTGAGAGATCTTAACCTGGCCTTATATGACAACCTTTCCATCCCAAGTGTCATCCTAACAGCTTTCCTTTAAAAGCTTTCCAACAGCTCCTTTTTTTCTTTCTTTTTTTAAGGTAAGGATCCTGAGACTAAAGGCAGTTCTCCAAATAAGGCTTAACCAGGGACCAATACTACGAAATTATAATCTATGTAGTCTTATATTCGATATTTCTATAAAAAAAATCCAAAACCTTATTTACCTCACTACTAGCATGAGCACACTGCTTGGATGTCATAAGAGGCTGATCTACCAAAACACCGAGATTCTTTTCTTCTAAAGCATTGTTAAAGTTATCCCCATCAAAATTGTACTTGTATTTTAAATCATGATAACCCACATACATTACCTTGGTTACTAACCTTTCTACAAAAAACAACTTATAAAGCTTAGAATCAGGTTTTGTTACATGTTATGTGCAGAGCATAGTTAGGCCATTGAGTAAGTCTGTGCTTATCAAAAAACAAACATAATGGCATTATTTTGTTTACTTGGACAGTTAAACAGAGACCCTAATTTCGATTACTTGATTGATTCTTTTAGTGACACAACGTTTATTTGATCCTTTTTTTTTTACATAAAGCTGGAAAATGGTGAAAGTATGTGATAGAAGTAAGTTTCTGTATATTTGATTTTATTTTAATCAAAAAATGTTAATGATAAGTAATTTGGGCTGGATCATTAGTTTTTTTCTACTCCAGTATATTAGGCCATCAAGAAATGAATGTCGTGTTTTGGAACACTTGCATTAACCACCCCAAAAAATGTACATCACGTATAATAGTTAAATGAACTGCCTAAACATCACATTAGCGTAGCCTATATAAGGTGTAAAGTTTAGTATAATCTAATCCCTTATATTGATGGCACACAAGAAGATACACATTTGGCATGTGATGCTGTTTGAATACAAGATGGGAAACAATGCCTCTGTAGCCACAAAGAATATCAAAGAAGTTATGGAAATGTTTTGAATGTTTGTAAGTCTCAACAATGGTTCAGCAAATTGCATTCAGGTGAGTTTAGCTTTAAAAACTATTATGGCAGGGGCCAACATGTTAGAAGTGATATTGATGCTCTGAAGATGTTTGTTGAGTCTAACCCAAGCAACATACTCGTGAAATGGCCCTGAAATTGCATGTCTGTAATGAAACAATAAGTAAACATTTAAGGAATATGGGAAACTCCATAATGAAGGTGTTGGATGCCTCACAAACTCTCATATGATCATAGTTTCCAACGTGTGAACATTGCTTCATCTCTTCTGGCACGTAATGCGCGTGAACCATTTTTGGACAAAATTGTCACCGGTGATGAAAAATGGATTCTCTATGCAAATATTAAATGCCAAAAACAATGGCTCAGTCCTAGACAAAAACCACTTCCGACCCCAAAACCTGGACTCCATCCACAGAAAGTGATGCTTTGCATTTGGTGGTACATCAAAGGAGTAATTCATTTCAAACTCCTCAATCCACAGTGAACTGTCAATGCAGAAATCTATAGTCAGCAACTGGAATGTTTAAATCAAGCCCTTCATCAAAAATGCCCTTCACTCCTCAATCAAAAAAGTGTTGTTCTTCTTAATGACAATGCACGTCCACATATGGCACGTTTGACATGATGCAAGATTATGGAGTTGGGTTGGGAAGTTCTCCCCCACCCACCATATTCTTCAGATATGGCACCATTGGATTACCATCTTTTTTGTTTGCTGAAACACCATATTAATGG
>NW_013669580.1:10903-49142 GCF_000517525.1 Limulus polyphemus
AAATTCTAGTAAGTTTACTATTAAAAATTTTTTAAATGAAAATCCAGTGAAAGTTTGGATCAATTGTTCATGTATTTAAAAGTTTACACAAGTTTTACCCAGATGCACTTTTATAACGTCATTTATATTTAAATTCTCTTAGTTCATAAGTGTTTCTGTGTTGAGAAGTATACAATTTAGGTACCTAAAATAATATACACAATTTTTTTTTACATTTCAGGATGTATCAGAAATGCAAAGAATTGTCCCTCTATTGGAGTTATTATGTAAGTAAATTAGCAAAAGATTTTCTTGACAGAGGTTGTAATTGTATGTAAAATTAGACATTACTATACTTCAGGTCATACATATTAATCTTAAGGAATATGAAAGAATAGAAATTACCAAGACATAAATGTTTTACTAGGCTAACCTTAACATCAACTGTAGTTTAGCCAGGGTTGCTTTAATTCAAAATTATTTCCTATCACAACTTAGAACTAAATCATAAAATACAAAATTTAATTATTAATGATCAAAAATGTAATTTCCATAGACAGTGTTATATTTTATTTAGCCAAAAATTCAAATGTTTAATGTCTACTCTAGGTGAACAAAAGGCATGTTTGAGGTGTTGAAAATGGCACTTCAAAAATAAGTACATTATTTTTGGGCTTGAAAGATCACCATTAATGTATTAGGTAAAAAAACTTTTTTTTTCTTGCTGTTAAATTTTTTCTCTGAATTCTTTTTATCTTTGACATGGTAATTTTGTTCTAAAACAAGGCTTTTTTTTTAGCCATGGATGAGCAGCTTATAGAACAGCTTTTTTTTTTGGGGTTTGTTTTTTCAAGTACAAACTTATAGCTCCTAGTTTTGTCATCTCTTGACCAATTTGAGATCTAATTACAGCTTCCGACTCAGGAGGTCTAATCCTTTTGATTGATATATTTGACTATGCCCAAGGTCTCGTAGATTAATTTATTCTAATCCTGTCTAAAAGAATTTCAGTTTGAGGGTAGGCTGGAGGAGATCCTGATGACTAATAAAATCTAATTGGGTATACGAGCATCCTACGCTTGGTATTGCTGGAACACAAAAATATAGCTAATAAAAAGGAAAACAAATGTCTCATAGATTAATTTACTCTAATCCTGCCTAAAAGAATTATGAATTATGTAGGCATAAAATATGACCTACTGTAGCTTATCATATAAGCATATCTTTACTCATGCAATTTTTCAAAATGTTTGTACAGGTTTTTGCACTTAATTACAAATTCTAATAAACCAGATGTGCCTAATCTCGAACTGCATTAACCTTTTTTTCTTGGGAAAGGTACATGGTCCAGTGAAGTAGTCCCATTCTGTCTAATGTAGCATGCCCAATAAAGTCTATGAATGAATTGTACAAGTGGTTTATAATGTTGGTTATATGTGTAGATAGTACTTGATGGAACTAATTATAAGAAATGGATGGCATGGCATTTTGGAATATTATTTTAGAGTTTAGAATTTAATATAGTTTAAGCATACTTAGATCTTGCTCAGAATTCTACTTGTGTTGTAACAGTTTTTTTCTCTGTTTTGGCCTAGTGAAAGTGTCTGTCCATAACCTCAGTTAACTACCAGAGAAACCAACCTAAAATTGTGCCATCTTCTGCTATAAGTGTATATTTTGCACCCAGGAGAAAATCTTTGGTAATCAGAAATGTAAATCTTAGATAAAATAATTAATAAAAATGGACAAAAACATTCCTGATTGCCTGGGGCAGACATGCAAATCAGTAATTATTGGCACATATTTTTGCAGTGACCTGGTGGCTGTATCAGTTTCATGATGTACTACACATGTTAAGTATATAGTCAATATCTGTAGTACCAACTATAGATTGAAATTGTTTTGCATTACTTTATCCCATCAGTGTTACATTACTAGCACAAAACTCATTGATTTATCCTCTTCAGTTAGGTTGTAGTTTGAAGGTTGTTGAGTTGTTTTTTTAACAGATGAAAAAATAAAGCAAAATTATAGATTGTGATATGGTACATTATCTCCTCTCACATAAATAGCTATTCTCATTCAGTGCTGCCCTCTATATGCAGACATTTTTTATGCATACCACAAGCCTTTTATCTCCCCTCATTTGGAATTGACTGATTCCAATGTGTGTCTCATGCAAATCATCATGGGACAATCCATATCTTTGTATTGATTCCTCTCAACAAGTTTACTCTTTATTGTACAATAGTGATATTTGTAACTTGTTGAATTATTCCGAAGTGGAATTATTTTATATTCTACCCAGTTACAGAACTTTATTTTATTTGTTTCTACCAAACACAGTTGTGTTTGGTTATTCATTTGGCATTATGAATTCTATGTTAGCACTTCAGAGGTTATATGTTCTATTAGCACATTTATACAGGCTTCAGATTGTGGTACTCCATGGTTTTACTTCATTTGGAAACTGATTGTCCAATGAACTGACTTTTTTTCGGGCCTCGCCTCAAGTTTGGGAGACCACACATTTCAAATACAGTCCACTGACTTTTGAAAGATAAGACGTTATACTGTTATGGTTTTTTAATAATTCTATTGTTAATATTGTTATCTGTCCTAATTTGGGTTCCATAACATAAGTTTTGTTAGATTGGTTAAAACTCGTAGTCCAGTTCAGGTTAATCATTAGTCTTAGTTGTATCTTTTCTACTATACCATTCACTTAGGCTTACCATGGTCTTTGTTATTTTAGGATATACCTGTAATTCATCTTACTGGTATATCTATCGTTAGTTTAACAATGTAATGTTTTTCTTCCATACATCATGTCTTATACATATGTTATTGTTACTACACACATCCTTAATTTTATACAATCACATCTATTTCATTTTCATTATTATTTTTTCTTTTATCCTCTTCCTGTTCACTTGGTTTGTGTGGAAACCTTGAGCTTGCATCCACAGAAGCTTATCCCGATATTGTACATACTTATTGTTCGATTAAGTTTTTTTTTTAGTGCTTAGTGATATTCTTTGTTATGTATTGTTCAATTAGGCTTCACAGGTGTTTATTTTCGGTTTACTTGTAGTTCTACTCCTGGGTTAATCGATAATTTCTTGTTCGATTAGGAATAATAAGTGTCTGTTATTTTTGGTTTACCCATGGTTCTATTTATATATTTAGGTTAAATATATTTTCTTCAACACATACCATCATATCCATATGTTTATTTACCTTAACATTTCCACTGTATCAACTATTTCATTTTCATCTTTCTTTATAGTTTATACTTCTTACCATTAATTTTGTTTAACTTATAATTTATACTTTTTACCATTAACTTTGTTTGTGAGGGCCTGTGTCCACCTTACCTGCTCCCAATATTGTTCGCCTTCCTCCTATAAAGGTTGAACCCATTTTCAGATTACCTAGATTTTGCCAGTTTTTTTTAAACGGTTCTCTGTATATTTGCCTTCTTGTGACATTGTTCAATGATGATTTTTTTGCCTCTTTTTGAGAGTGGGTACTTGCAAGCCTCACCCTATACAGGCTTTAATTCTTTTTTGCCTTAGCTTACCCTCAAGCAGATTTCTTCCTGATTTATGTCAATTACATCTCTGTTAATCCTATCCATTTTTTCCCCTACCTAGTTTTTTCTTAGCTTTGTTTTATCCTGTTGACACTCCTACAGTTAATTCTTTTTATGCTAGGTACAATATAATCTGGTAAAGGAGAACACGTGAAAAACAGTAGTGATCTTCATGAAGGTGGAAAAATATGATAGAATGTAACCCGAGTGCTAGATTCTTCAGTAGTTATATTTTCAAAAACTGTACAAGTCACAAATAATTTTTTTTTCAACATTTTCCAGTTGAAAAATGGACATTTAAGAAAGCCTGGCTCATCTATTCTTGCTCCAATTCAATATGTCATCAGTCTGGGTATTTTTTATTTTTCATCTGATCTCTCAGTCTGGCTCAGCTGTCTCCCATCTTGCTCAACACTCTAGAATAGGATGCCACACTCTTACTTACCTCTCCTTCTCCCACTGCACAGCTGGTTCTCTTCTGGGAATGTGCGCATCACTCAAATCCTTTGTGCCTTTAGGACGAGAACACAGGCGATCCTTTTATTGGCCTTTAAGTGACCAGGGATCATACACATCTATTTCCTGGTTTCCACAGTTTCCTTAGTCAGGATCATTCTTAGATATCGAGAGGTTAAGTCGGAATGCTACTATAAATTTAGTTCCTGTACTGCCACCTTGTCCAGAGTTTCATTTCTTCATGAATGCCTTGATTCAGGGATGAGGTACATATACCAACAGTCTGGAATTCCAGAGTATGCACAGATAATGAGGATTCCCTACACAGTGTTTTCATACTTCTTGCTCTTCTTAAGGGATAAATTGTCAGGTTTCACTCTGACTATTCAGCGGTAGTGTCTTATGTTTCTTGTAAAGGAGGCATATGGTCTAGGGCTCCTTATTTTTGAATTTAGAACCCCTTTCTCGGGACTAGTCTTATCTTATCACCCTTCTAGCTTGCCATATTCCACAGGTGTTGCCTGTGGTAGCAGGCCCTTTGTCTCAAACCAATCAGATTCTCCCAACAGAATAGATGTTGCATCTCAAGGTTCAGTTGGATTGCATCTCAGTTTGCAACTCTAATTAGTGGGTTGGCCTCTCATTGGATCACCCATCTACTGGCAATCTGGCCTCCAGTACCTCATCTTTGGGCCTTGGCAACAGATGCTTTCCATCTGGATAGGACGAGATTACCACTCTCAACCTTCTCTCCACTTCATATGTTACCCAGGGTATGAAACATTATTTGTCCAATCTATTGTTAGATCCTGTTGAGCATCCCAGATTGGTGGCTACACCCAGGTTTCTGCTCCTGGACTCTCTTCCTGTGTATCCAACTCTTCCACTTCTTTTTAGGCTCTCTATGTAGAGGCAGCCATGATCATATATGGTACACCCAGCTATCCAGAAGCTCAAGCTTCTAGGATAGAGATTATACTGTCTTTCACACAGCATTGGGGTTTAATTTCTAAGGTTGACATATATTTGGCTCAGTTTCTGCTTAGTCCAAAAGTCAATTTTCTCAAAGGTACTGACATGCATATCAGCAATGTTGTATTGAGAGGAGGTTGAACCCTTTTCAATCAATAGTGTCAACAATAACTCGTTTTTTGACAGAGGTTTTTGCATTTTCCAGAATCGCCACTGTTTATGGTGGCCATGTCGACTACCATTCGATTCTTGCAACTACATACTTTTGAGTCTGCTGGAGGGCATCATACAGGCTGGTATATGGACTTCTCCCAATACTCTTCCTTCACATTATTGACACAATCTGGTAGTTTCTCGTTTATCAATCCAATTCTGCACTATCAACCAATTTTCACTGTACTTAATACTGATTGCAATGGGCTCTAGAGAAATGAGGTGTTCCATAAGACCACCTAGTAACTCACCAGGTGGTATTACCATACTGTGCTGGACTGCCACTCATGGAGTATCGTGAGTAAAGCTAAAGGGGATCCTGCCCTTCCTTGCTGATCATTGGATTGAATAACTCAGGATTGGTTTGCTTTTAAACATTTAAGGAACTTGGTTCACCTATTGCTCTGTTTCCAGAGCACTGTTCCTCAGAACTCCCCAATGCGCATTACCCTCCAGATTCTACTAGTGGAGCTAGGGAGACATTACCACACCCAGTTTCCAGTCACTGGGGTGGTTGACAGAGGCTTTTCCCTCCAGAGTGTTAGAGTGAATTCCTCCACTTTTGGAGAAGAGGACGAAGTTGGGGGCTCTCCTACCTGGGTTCGTTGACGTTTTTTTCCAAGATATCGGTAGGAGTGGGCCAGCCTAAGCGGGAGGCTACTTGTAATACTGATTCAGATTTGATGCTCAGCTATCTGATTAGGGTGTGCATGGCCCTTCTTTTTGATCAATATCAGTTCAGTATATTGTTCATAGAAGTAGATCCACTATCCCTTCGTATTTCCAGACGTGGAGTGGTCCCATCCTGGGTCCTTGGTTGAGCATGGTTGTTCCAAGTCCTCCCCATAATTCTTGGGGCAAGTGGAAGACTCCTTGCTCACTCGGTTGGAGATCAAGGATGAATGTTCATAATTCCAGACTGGATGAGTTCTGTTCCTTTGGTTGAGTATGGCATTTATGATCCTGTCATTCCAAGCCCAGGGTGTTACCTTTCACACTTCTTCAGGTGGATGAGAAGGTTTGTCTGCTTTGATGTTGCTTATTTTCTTGTCTTGATTCTGGTGGTTTGGAACTCATCACACTATGACTACAGGTTGGGATCTAATCAAAAGTATATTTATATATAATGTTGCGGTCCAATAGCCCTAGCCACCAATATTGGATAAAGTGACCAAAACCTCATAATTCCAACCCCGAGTAGTGGAACCTCAGCTATCTGGTTGGGGCTGTCCTATAATGATGATTAATCATGTACAATTCCACCCTTGATACAGGACCTAAATTAAGGGTGAATAGCATACCTGTTCTGGATGTAGTGCAGCTCCCCCAATCAGGTACCACTCTTATCTTGGTACACTTATGATCTATGCAGACGTTTTCTGTAAGAATAATGCCCTCACCAGCCCCTCCACCTTCTCAATGTGGGATTCTAGCTATAAATAGGAGTGGAGGTATGGATGTTATGGAAGTTAACATTTTCCTAAATTGAAAATTATTTCCAATAATACTGACCTCTGCTAACACGCTCCTGCCCTTCCTCTCCACTAAGAGCCAGTGTTAGAAACTGGGATGGAGTCAGTCTTGAAAAAAGTGATAAAATTATCTGAAAGAGGTGTTTATATACAGTAACAGGATGGAGGGCTCATTGAGGTAAGTAGAGAGTATCATGAAACATATATCACCAAGGGCAATTGAGTGGGGTATAAAAACTGGAGCAAGCAAAAAAAAATTAGACCATTGCTTAGATGGGCAAAGATGAAACTCTGGCAGTCGAGTAATGGCTATCAGTGTGAGAGGAGGTAAGTATGATTGGAAATACGTTTGAATTTAGGAAAATGTTAACCTATATTTTTTGTAGGTTTTTACACTGCAAACAAATGGTCCTGCAAGATCTTTTTATGAGAGCTTCATTAAAACCTGTGAAAAAAAAATGGATTTTTTTAGTTATATCCAAACTCCTCAATTCTTGCCTGTGACAGGAATATTCAGGCTTAGCTTATAGATAGTTGATAGTTTTTTCTTTTTGTTAGAAAGCTTTTGTAATCTTAAACACTGTATATTTACACAATATTATTAAAAATATTGGAAGTATATCTTGAGAAACGTGAGATGATGTGTATTGCCACTAGAGCTTCACTTGAATAGAGAGGGGAACCACCTTTAGAAATAGTTAGTCTCTATTCTGTTACATGTATTAACAATCAACCATTGGTACATATCTGACGTAATAGGACCACTGATGCCCTGTGCAAGTATGCTCCAAGTATAATGATATTTTATTTTGTACGAAACATTCCAGTATGGTTCAGTTGGACCTTTGGTCTGTCCAAGATCTTTGCTACAATGTATGCGTCTTCCAAGCTTGTGTGAATTAAGGAATGTTTGATCTGATTCTCCACATTTGTATATCCACAATATGTTAGATTAATGGGTAGAAATCTATCATTTACTTAACCAAACTGTACATTGTCCAGTAACCTTTCCTCTTTGAATGCTTATAAGCTTCTTTTTTCATGGCATCTTGAGGATAACTGAATGGCTATAGCAGATGTTAACCTTTATAAATACTTTGTAGTGGTGCACCAGGAAGTCCATATGCAAGTTTGGTTGGGGAAGGCCCGCAGCTACACACACACAAGTGTATTGTACTAATACTCTTGGTAATATGATGTCTATTACACACTTGATACACCTTATATTTTTTGTAGGGTAACAACTACATATTGAAATCACCTCACATGCACATACAGCAAGAATGTTGTGTTCAGAATACTTGAAGATTTTATGTATTACAGATTGTATTAAATAAGTCTGTGAGTTTAAGGGAAAAGCTGTTTTGAGAGCCTCAATGGAATAACTAAATGCTGGAATTTTACACTAAAAAGAGGTATTTCTGTATAATGTTGTTGTTTTTTATTTTACAACGTTATGCCCTAGTTAAAATCTTAATAAAACTTTGTTTAGTAGTTAATAGAAACTTATTTTTTCTTTATGTAGACATTCGTCTTCATTCAAACATGAGAACATGGCATGTTTTACAAGTGAGAAACATGGAAGGTAAGAAGTTCTATTGTTTATGTTAACAGCTAAGTGTAATAGTTATATCAGAACCTGACATGTTTTACAAGTGAGAAACATGGAAGGTAAGAAGTTCTATTGTTTATGTTAACAGCTAAGTGTAATAGTATATATTTAAAGTGTATCTAGCCTCCAGTTTTTTTTTGGTTTTTTCATATTGTAAAACAATTTGATTTTTTTTACAACGATATAATATAAACTTCACAAATTTTTATCTCACATTTCAGTATTATAGATACAGAAAACAGCAAAATCTAATGTAAACAGTGACATCATTTTTAGATCATACATTATGGTATTTATCTTTTGAAGTAATATCTAAAATCATTCCTGAAAAAGTATCACGAGCTTCTGTGATCACATCTATTATATGATACTTGTCTGCTTTAATTAATCACCATTTTTTGTATGATGTATTCAAAATGATGCTATAAAAATAGCCTTCTTGTACATGTATGGTGTTTGATCACTTTTGATTTTTTCATTGTGGTGAATTTGTTTTTATCAAGTTTGTTGATTTCAAAATTTTGAGTGATATTATATAAACACTAAAGAACAGAGCCATAATTTAAGTAACAATTACTCTGTTAGACTGTATCAGTGATTCTGTTATTACAGATATGAACATTGAAATCTTGGAAATAAAGCTTAGAACTGTAGTAAGATGTTGCTGCTATAGACAGTACAAGTCAAATATTTGAACCCAATAAAGAACAAAAAAGCTTATTTTACTAAAACCTTTTAAGAATGTAGACTACTGTTAAAAAACAGTAATAGTGTTGTTTTAACATATTGTTTTGGAATTACAATAAAATTATGTATGTGCTTCATACGTATTATCATGACGTTTAGGGGTTTTTAGATATTATGCAAATAAAATTTCACAGTTTTCAGATGAATAGTATTTTTAATCTCAACAAGAAAAATGACTCTGGACTCCATAGATTCATAGATAAGTTTTTAGTAAAAGTACTTATTTACAAAAGATATTAATCAAAATAATGTTTGAAAAACATGAAATAAATTGACTAAAAAAGTTCTTTTCTTTTTTATATTGACAGTGAAGTTACAAATTACTTGTATTCACAGCTTAGCTCTCTCACTTTGGGCTTGGTCAGTTTGGCTGGGTTTGTGAACTCAAAATGATCTTTAAAGTTTTCTTACTATAACTTCTACTATGTTTTGTGTATCTTCATGAAATGTTGCATACCTTCAGCAAATATTATGTCTTTTGTAGACAAAAAATCTGAATTTTTAATGAAGAGTTTTTGCTCAAAATTTCCCCGTATTGACTGCTCCAAGTACAAAGTTATTTTCATATTAAGATTAAAAATACTTTTCTTGCTCTGAAAATTGTCAATTTTCATTTGTGTAATCTCTAAAACTTCAAGGGTTTGATTCCTCATTGTGGACACAGCAGGTAGACCAATGTGGCTTTGCTACAAAAAAACACATTTATTTCTCTGTTTTTTTGATAGTTCAATAAAGGTCAAATTCTTATATTTTGTTACTGAAAAATGTTATATAATGATTTTAAATCTTTGAACATGTAACTAACAGCATAAATTAAAAACTTTGGAACTATTACTGTTACCATCAGTGTTACAGGTTGACCCTTGAATTTATCTGTTCTTGTGACTGAAGTAGGCATTTACTTTTATTTTTTAGATTATGAAAACATATTTCATAAGCCTTTAAAATTGAGGTATTTAAGCCTACTAGTAGTTGCGTATGGTGTTTCTCACACCTCCAAATTCATACTCATGATCCAGTCATGAATGCCTTTCCCGTTTCATAGATTGTACCATATTTCCCCAGTACCGCAGTGACCGGACAGTGCAACACAAGATGGTCTGTGTCTTGTGGGGATTCCTGACATGCTGGGCATATAGGGGATTCACGATAACCCCATTGATGCAGGTTGGCCGCTGTTCTGCCATGGTCCTGACCTCAGCCTGTTTGCCTGTGTCCATTGCTTTATGGTTAGGTGATAGAAACTGGGCAGTGGCTCAGTGGGGTCCCCCACCAGGTCTCCACCCCTGGGAGGGCACTCCCTCCATTCCTCTCTCCAAACTTCCTTAATGTTGAAGTTTTCTTTCCTTGATTTATAGAAAGGTTTTCTTGATTGTAGTCTTGAAGTGGTGCATGCTCTGTCAATTATTTGCTTCAAGGGTGTGTCAGTATTTGTGTTTCTAATGCGTTGGTGCTGCTTTTGAGTGGCCTCCTCTCTGTTGGCAGCCAAGTCGATGGTGTAGATTTGATGGCACCGGATATAATTTGCATTGTTTCATTCAGCTTTTCTTGTGTGGGCACTGCATTTTCACACTGGGGCACAATACTCGGCTATGCTGTAGCATAGGGCCAGTGCAGATGTTCTTAACACAATTTGATATTCTCCCCATGATGATCTGGCTAGCTTCCTGATCAGTGAGTTCCTCTTCTGTAATTTTTGTGCAGTATTTTCTAGGTGTTGTCTGTATGTTAAGGTTCTGTCAAGCACTACTCTGAGATATTTAGGGTGTTTCTCTGGTGGGAGTAGTTCATTATTGAGCTGTATTTGCAGGTTTTGATTTGCTTGATGGTTATTGAGGTGAAATATTGTCGTCACTGTTTTTGTGGTGTTCATTTTCAGGTACCAATTATAGAAGAAGGTCTGAATAGCTTGAGTGTCTGCTAAGTATGGTATCCAATTCATGTTGTTGGATTGGTAAGCAATGGCTAAGTCGTCTGCATATCCAAACTTAAGGGATCTTGTTGCAGGCATGTCACTAATATAAATGTTGAACAAGGTTGGTGCCAGGACCAATCCTTGAGGGGCTCCATTTTATATTTTCCTGCTCTTACTGATGTCTTTCCCCAGACATACGTGAAAAGTTCTTATTCCTGTCATTTTGTTTAAAGGCTTAAAGGTTTTTCTTGCAATTGATGACTTTGGCAAGTTTCAGCATTAGCCCCTTGTGCCAAATGGTGTCATTTAAACCTACCATAGAGGATTTTATCATTATGATTATTTCTAAACAGTAACATGGGAAAAGGCCTAAGTCAGGATAATCTTCATAAAATTTTGAATAATAAAGATTAAATGTATGCTGATATATAATTACGATATGATATCTTACCTCCTCTCACATAATAGTTTTTCTCAAGTTGTGCCGCCCTCTATATGCACAATTTTTGTTCACCTCTATCCTTGATACTCCCACCTACTCTCATGTAGCTTCTTGTAGCTTTTCTCAAGTTGTGCTGCTCTCGATATGCACAATTTTTGCTCACCTCTAGCCTGATACTCCCACCTACTCTCATGTAGCTTCTTGTGGTATAGCTGTGCTGTAGCTTTCAAACATGCAACAACCGTCCACCAATAGGAGTGTGACACACCATCCTAATGCAGCTGACACCCTCTTTCCTGTAAAGCAATACCATCACTTCTTGTTTTAACATTCCAGTGTGCAGTTGTGCACAATTTTTGCTCTGTACTTACAATATTCATGTTCACTTTTAGTTAATTTTAATGTTTTGACAACTCTTAGTTTGCATTTATTTGCTGCTTATTTACTATTTGTAGAATATTTTTCTTTTTCATTACTAGATGATGTTACTACAATGCCTTCTGTTATGGATCCGGACACTACTGATCTACCACCACTTACTACTTCTGTAGCTTCGGCCTCTACACTTTTTGTGGAGAAGGCTTTGAATATGGTGTGTTGTGAGTTGTAAACTATATTGTGGCCTGTTACATCTCTGGAACCTCAGCAGGATATCCTGTTTCTGGGGAAATCTGATCCTGGTAAAGAGGATTTGGCCAACCTTTTACTACCTCCAGCCTTTGCTGCCCTGTCCCATGCTACCCCTTTGGAGTTCCCTTGTCCTTCTTCAGCTTTTTTTGGACATGATTTCCCAGGTATGTTACTTATTACCTCTCTTCCATCCATCTCCTTTCCAAGGCTATCCACCATTTCCCTGAGGTACATATACTCTTTTCTTTTCCATGTTGGTGCGTTTATCTGCCTCAGTCTTATCCCTTCATGCATGACTCCTTTCTTGTTGAAATCTCTTTGGCAGGAATGCCCTCTCGTTTCATGAGGGTCTACCTGTTCTATTTGCAAGACCTCCATCTTGCCCATTTTTTTTCGACTGTCTATTTCTGATAATTGGGAGTCATGAATGGAGGCTATTTCTCGTCTTTCCCAAACCTCTTATACTCCTATTCCCATGTTTTGCCCCCCCTGCATTCTCTCCACTACAAGTGTCACCTTCCTGGTTCCTGGGGTGTGTCACCAAATTGACCATCATCGTGTTTACCCACCTCAGTTTTGTCAGTGACTATCATTTAGGATCTGGCATTGTGTGGCATGATTAGCCAGGTTTCTTCACCAGTGGTGCCTGTTCCCTGCGGACCCTTGGTTTCTTCAGGTTCTAACAGAAGGGATATTTCTTTAATAGCTGCACCCTTTATCTTTACGACACATTTTCTTCTCCCTTCCTTGTGATCCCATTTCATGCTAGCATCTCTTGGAGGTGTTTCACAATCTCTTGCACAAGGACACTATTGAAAAAATATTTCACACTTCTCCAGGGTTTAATTTCCAATTGTTCATGGTTCCCAAGAAAACCCAGTGATTGGCATCCTGTCATTGATCTCTTCAGTCTCAACTGCTTCATAATCTTTCCTGCTGTTCACCATGAAGTCTTTCCTAACCTTTTGTTGATAGTTCACTCCAGGCCTTTGGATGACCAAGATTGATGTATCAGATGCTTACCTTCTTATCCCTACCTCTCTTGCATTAAGACATTACCTTTGGTTTGTTCACAAGGGTCAAACATTTCAGTTCTTTGTGGTCTGACATTGGCACCATATGTCTTCTGTTGTGTGGTCAGTCTTTGCCCACCTTCTTCACACACAGGGTTTGTAGTTCCATCATTATATGTATGACTGTCTCCTTTTAGCTCTGACCCAACAATCCTCTCACTAACTTATCCATTTCCTCCTCTAGGAGGTGGCTCTATGTGGGATGGCTTGTTAAGCTGGAGAAGTCCTATCTTACCCCCATGCAGTATTGTATCCATTTTGGGGGTATTTTGCAACACCTACCTTAGCAGGGCCCAGCCTTCTCCTTTTCATCTGAAGTCAATGAAACTCTTGGTTTCCAAAGCCAGGTCCTTTCCTTCTCTACCTGCTTGCGAGGTTCTATCTTTTTGTGGGACCTGGGCTTGCATGGATGCCCTCATAGACTGGGGTTGTGCACACATGCCTTGTCTTCATTGGGTGCTGCAGGATCAATGGAACCTTGTTTGAGATCCCTTGTTTAAGAACCAACCCCTTTCCCTAGGAGTTGACTTTACCTAGTGGCCCACCAGAGACAACACCTAGGCTGACATTCCTCTGCCTCCTTTCCATCCCAATTTGTACCTTTTTACAGATGCTTCTCTTACAGGGTGGGGAGCATATCTGGATTCTCAGAAGATCTCAGGTTTTTGGACAGTAGCTGAATCTTCCCTCCACATTAACTTTTTGGAACTTCTTGCAGTTCATCAAGCCTTGGATTATTTCCTATCTTTTGTAAGGGGCCATTTGGTCATGATCCATTCCAACAATTTGACCATTGACCCTTACATCAATTGACAAAGGGGCACCTGTTTGTTTTGCTTTCAGATGTTGGATCTCATTTTCTGGGCCCAGTCTCAGCAAGTTTGTCTTCTTGTTTGTCACATCCCAGCTGCTCTGAATCCCTTGGTGGATAGGTTATGGCATCCTGAGAAGATTCTACCTATGGAGTGGTCTCTTGCTCCTCAAGTGTTTTCATGGTTATGCACCCTGTTTGCTACTTCTCTTCTGGATGCATTCACTACCAATCTCAATACTAAACTGCCTCTCTTCTGGTCTCCAGTTCCATATCCTTTGGCTTTGAAGGTGGATGCCTTCAGTCATGATTGGACTAATTTTTACCTTTATTCTTATCCTCCTATCTATTTTCTTCCTCATGTCCTCTCTCTTATCAAAGCCAATCCTTTTAAATCCTTGAAATCCATGAAGTATGAAAAAGATACAGTGTATGTAAATTTTGCTGTTAATGAGGACTAAGTTAATCTGTTTGCATATCTAAATCAATAAGTGACGCAGAAGATATAGAAATGTCTTCCTGCAAATGTGAACATTCAGCTTCATCAGCTACATCTTCAGGAAATGTACTATCACTATCAATCAATACCCTCATTAAGCTGGAGTTAACGAAAAGAATGCCTTTATCTTGGAAATGGTGACATGAAATCTATCTCGCCAATTTCCTAGAAGGACTGAATTCATCAAAATTTGATGAGCTTTATCAACGAACTCTTTCCAACTTTTGTTTCTTTTTCCCATTTCGTATGACTCAATTAACTTTTCCACACACTCCCTGGGCATTTCATCTTTTGTATTCTCTGGATAGTATGCCAACTTTTCTGACAATGCTTCTGAACAAAGTGTAGTAGTTTCACCTCCTACACTGCTTGTATTTGCTTCAGGAGGATTACAGTGGATCAGAGACAGTGCTTGGCTAATAGCTAGTGATTTAGCAGTAATTCCGACTTGATCTTGTTCATTCAACTAAGAACTTGTAAGTCGATCAGGTGTATATAATGGTGCCTTGAGGGGATGTAAATGACAACCTTGTTTCAATATTCAGTTCATTTCCTTCATACATATTACGCTTGGGTGCTACAACAACATTTGCCTTGGATATATTGAATGAGCAAATGATTTTAGCAGCATTAACCTCCCATTGAACCTCGTGTGCTTCGGGTTCTGGCTTTGGCTTTGAACTTTGGACCCTTTCAACAGATTGGCATCAAGTACTTTTCCAGTAGTTCCTGCGATCTCATCTCTAAATGCGAAGGCCTTGTATATGTTCGTTTCCGTCTTCCACAAATGAGTTGAACACCAAATTCATGTATGAAAAGTGGATATCCAGTCTCCCTCTACTAGTTAGAGCCTCCGTATAAACCCACTTTTCGACATGGAGAATGTGCCCACCAGTGGAAAACTGTATTCCCACATTGAGATGATATATATATATGGGATCAGAATCTGTGAGCCAAAGCACGTAGCATTGTCACTTTCAAGAATTACTCTACGGATATCAAGACTATTGGTTTGAACAACCTGTACATCTTTTTCAGTATAGTGGAACTTGTACATTATCTTGTCTTGTGTATCCTTCCACCACATAATCAATGAATTTGTACTGAAATCCAGGAACACCTTCATCGCCACACACCCATCTCACCATAATTTCACCAAGCAATGACATACCCTTTTTGCCAAAGTACTCCACTTGACCTTCCATGTACTTCATGGATAACACCTTCTGCTTATGGTCAAGCACAATAAGCATCATTGATGAATCAATCTTCATTTCTTCTTTAACTTTGTTGATCACATCAAATTGAATGTTTGCTTTAAGCTTATGGGCCATGTACCATAATGTCATATCTTATAAAATCGGATGGATGCTAACATTAATTCTACTTCTTTTGTTGTATCAAGATCATCCACTGGTAATGAGGCAGTCTGCACCAAGATTGCCCTAACCGAAGTGTCGAAGAAATTGACACATTTGCTACACTTAATGCAATAGCTGTGGTTGTGATCATTATCACATTATCCACCTAGTGCAAAGGTACAGCAATGGGTCTGATCGTCAGACCATAAACTCAAATGCTTGTGTGTGTACTCATATGTCAGAAATTACATTCTTTTTTTCCATCTCTGTAAGATTTTCTTGATGCTTGCTTGAATATCATTTGCCACAATTTCTTCAGGATACTTCATGTTGCTTAATCTTGCCATCATGGACTCGAATACTAAACTGATACATCTTAATCGAATATAGTAGATTGACAAACCAGCATTTGTTTCATCTCTTTTTGTCAGTAGCTTAACGATATCATGAAATGTATGCACCTGAACCTGTTCATGGCTATTAAAGGAGTTCTTATACACTTTGTAAAGGTCTTCAATACTCTGTCCGCCATATTCATAAACCGGCATATCTGAAAATACATAGTTGTCAATCTTTACATTCCTTGTTTGACCGGGCTTTACTTGAAGGATTTGTTGAATGACTGTAATTGCTGTTACAATCCTCTGGCTGTCCAGATGGATAGTATAATTGTGTTTTAGCAGATCTGTTCCACACTCCATAATAGCAAATGCCTTTCTCAAGGATGAAAACTTCACTTTTCCCATTGAGTACTTCTGAACAGGTATAAGCTGTTTTTATTGATTTGGTAGGCTAATGAATTCGTCAGTGAGCATCCTTTTGCATGTATGTCATTCGAGTGAATTTGCTAAAATGCTTTGAGCAACCATGGAAATGTTTCTGCACCCAACAAGCGATAGCTTGCACAAGCTTTTGGAAATGGATTCCGTCGTATATTTCCCATTAGGCTGTAGTTTGTTGATAAAATACATCTTCAATTAAAATGAATCGGTTGGATACAAAAGTTGAATAACTTATCAGTTATTTGTGTGCATATTTGAATAGCCTTCTGTCTTTGTCTGACACTTTACTTTGTATAAGTAAACATTCCAAAGCTGTGCAATTGGTAATACCCAAGGCATTGAATATAGCAGTAATGGTTTTAGAGGCTTCAGCATTTCCATCTTCTCCAGATTCAATATCATACACATTACTTTCTTCTAATTTAATTCAATTTTGACCTCTCAGGGCACTTGTCCTCCTCATCACTCTTCTTTCTCCACTTTCAGCATCATTTTTCATTTCCAATTAATATGACTTTCTTTATTCGAGCATGAATCCAAAGGTAAGTAGCATCTACAAACAGCACAGGCTAGGCAGTCTCCTTTCTTTCTATGTTTATGTTCCTGGCAAGGCATTTTAAAGATTTCTCTTATTAGTATATTTTTTTCAATCAGAAGAAGAAGCTTTTTTATATTGGATTACGGTGACGTAGTCTAGCGCTTCCAATCCATTTTTTCGGCTCTGACTTTTTCTTCCTAAATTTTGGGTCAGTTTTTCGTGTCCGGGGGTCTTAATAATTCAGGATCTGACATATTTCAACAACCCCGTGCTAGAGGCTGCCAGTGTTTGTCAGGTTTTTCCATTAAAAATAGTTTTAGTTTTTCTGTACACTTTTTTTTTATTGTACCTTAGTTTAATATACGTTAAATCCTAGAAGGCCAGTTCATATACCTTGGTTTCTAAGAGTACATTATAGTGATGATTTAACTACCATGTAAACCTCATTAAGCGCTTGTTGTTTTAATCTAGTATCTGTTTATTGTTTCATTCCATTAGAACAGCAAGAAAATGTTACTCCAGAGTATTTTCAGAAGTTGCTAAGTGATTACTTGAACAGAAGTAAATATGAAGTTGTAAGTTATAATCATTTATCTGATAACATGTTTATATTTAATTTTAAAAATCAGGTTGCTATTGTCTGGTATTGTGTTTTTAATATACCATTTTAAGACATTGGTTTAATTTGAGTGCTATTAGTGTAAATGATAAAAATAGACAAATGTGTTGAAAGATATTGATCCATGTCATGTAGATCATTACTTGAAGTTTTTCAAAATTCTATTTCTTTTTCAAGCACTGAAGTATCTGCTTGATGTTTAGTTATTTAAACCTTCCAATACTGCCATGAGAATGTCTAATATTGGTGATGTTTTACTCATTCAAGAGACTAAACTCTCAGACATTGATAATTTGTATTAAAATGAAAATATTTTCACATTGGTAACTGCAACTGTTTCTGAGGGATGGAAACCTTCAATAACAGTATGGCTATATGTTTTAAATATAATTTAGGAAATTCAAACTATACTTGTACAATAAATATGCTAACAATAGAATTGTGTGTTTGTGTGGTATGCAAGCATACCATGTGTTTTCTACCTTTTTATTTTAACGTAGAATTTTTAAAAAAAATGTCATTTACTCTAAGTCTGTCAGTTTTACCATAATGTGTCCAGTAAAAACATCAACTTCAATCTATTAGCTTTTTCTTCCTTTGTTGTTCTGTAGAGATAATGTCTGTTACACTCTTAGTGAGTATTGCTGTAACACTGCATGTTGTGCAAGAATGTAGATGACTGGTAGGACATATGACATTACAAGGTTTTGGCCTCATCTATGTCCAGTTAGAACAACTAGTCATGTTGATAGAACTAGTCACTATGGGTAAATCCAACATTTCCCAATAAGTAAGGAACATTTGGTTTAAATAGTATGGGATCTCAAATGATTTGATTTATAGAAAGAGATCTTGAGGGAAGAAAATTTGTTTATCAATTCATGAGTCAGTAGAAGGCAACCACCCTGTTTCCAAACATAAGTGTGAATACTATTTTTTATTTTTGAATAAATAAAGATCACTTTGTAATTTATCATGCCAATCCTCCTCCATTTTAAAAATAACATCTAATATATTATTCTGGGGAAAATTGTTTCATATATGGTATTCTAAGTTAAACCGATTTCCTGAAAGAGTGCTAGGTAGGCCAACTTGAAAACCTAACTGGTTTGATAAATTTTGTGTCTGTATGTGTATGAAACTATATAGTGATTTATTTTATATATATTTATTCTATATAAATGCATACTGACAATAATGTTCATAATATACAGTATAATCATCTATAAAACAGAATTTTTCACTTTTTTCCACAGAATGTTACTTGTCAACTGTATGAAGAAGGATTGTGGACCCGCATTTCTTTCACAGAACCTGTTCGTAAAAGATCTCAGATGGTGGTGTTCAAAGAAAGCACTTCTTTTCTTCTCTACTACCCATGGACACCTTATGTTTTGTATTGTGATCTGAAAGTTGCCCATCAAGAACTTGTACAGAGGGTGAGTGATATCTATTTTTAAATACATTTAACATGTTTTTACAGGTTGTTCAGGGGTTGATGCAAGTTTCTTATTTGTTTTCATACACTACGTGAGGTGGAAATGTATATATAGTAAAACATATAGAAAATTTGCAGATAAGACTAGCTTTCTTTGAATGCTAAAGTAATAGTATTACTTGTTTGGTAATTAAAATTGATCTTTTACTTCTCCTTATGTAGTTTGATAATATAATTAATTCCAGTTTGCAGACTATTAGGTTAATACTTAGTCTAGTAATATACAATATTTCATTTGGATTATAAACATTTAAACCAGTTGTATCACTAACTACTTCTAATAGCTGCTAAAAGATAAAAGCTAAGGCATGATATTCTCAACAATGTCAAACCAGTTTACCATTGATTGAAAATTAGAAAAATGTAGTATTGGTATATAGGTTTTTCTCAACTAAATAACTCCCTTGTGAAAGATGTTATCATAATGGCAAAGGCTCAGAAATAGTTTTTGTAATCATATATATATATATATATTAATATTAAACATTTAACCCTGTCTCAACCAGAGAGTACCTTATAGGCGTCAAGTGCACACTTGCATATCAAATTTAAAAATTTATGCAAAAATAGTAAAGAAAACTATTTCAACAAATTTCAAGTCAAACATATTTTAGAATTGAAATTTTATCTTGTAACATTTATTTAGTGTAAATTGCAAATAAATATTAAAAAATGTTTGACTTGCATATCTCCACAGCTATGAAGAGTCTTGCCTGTAAACAATGTACTTAAAGGTTTAATTAGAATACGGTCATTTATATTTACTAAGAAACTATCATCCCTTGAGAATATCCTTGCCCTGTGATTTTATTTTTCTGTTTGGGTTAGAGTTGGGAAATTAGTGGAATCTGAAAACAGATTAATCATCAAGCTTGTTAATTGATTACATTTGTCTAATCAGCTATTCTAGCATTACATTAATCTTCCCATTTTAAGCTAGTTTTTCAAACTACAATTTTAGTTTGATAGACTTTATCTGATGGTCACCATTTATGCATTTTATGAAAAACTATTTTGGGGGCTGAAAAAAATTATTTTGTCAAAACACTTTTTACACAGTTTTTCTTAAGATAATGTGAACATTTCCTATTTCACATGTTCACAACCATTGCAACTCAACAAAACAAGTATATCTGTTAAAATCATTGTAATTTTATTATTTCAAACAAAGAACTACATACCAACAAAGGTTTAATTAGGTTTAGTAAGTATGGTAGATGACAGCCAACTATTCTGATGATTCAAATCCTTATTTATTGAATATTATTGTTAACATTATTATTAACAATATTATTTTTTCAAACAATGAAAATAAGTACAATAACTTATTATTTATTGAAAAGAAACTATATTAGATATAAATTGATTGTGACTAAGAATATTGTTACCCAGCCTGAGGAAGGTAATGGTGACTCAGTTTTTGACATGTATTTTTAAAATCTATAGCCAGAAGTGGTGACCACCGTAATCAGCAAAGTAAATTATTTAGTGAAAATCAAGTGTGAACTGACTGAATACATGAAATGGTATTCACAATAAAATTAATTAAAATTCTAAGATGAAAGGAATTACATTGGAAAATTCACAATGTATTAGAAAAAATAATTAAAAAGTTACTCAAGTTAAGGGCCAAAATAACCATTGACCTAGAGTGGAGTGGTTATAAAGACATTTATTATGGAACCATAGGCACTTCAACAAATTGTACTGAATGTGTTCTACATGCTGCCCTTGTAATTAGAAACAAGTTTGGAAATGGTATTTCCATTCTCTTTAAGCAATGCAAAGCATATTCATGTCATTGTCAATGGTCCATACTTCCAGTTCCCTTAGATTCAGCTAGCAACTTGCCAGCAGCACTCTCTGGATGGTGTGCATTAAATTCAGTGGCAACCTTCTGCTAGGATAAACCTACTCTGCCACACACAGCAAGGTTAACTCTACCTTCTCGAGCTTTAATAGTGCCATAATCACTCACATATCTGAAATTTAGAAAAGCTGCAAATCACCTATGGTTCCAGATTTTTTAGACAGCCTGTAGTTTGCCTATTACTCCTAATTAAAATTATCTCTTATTACTTATAATTATTTTTGTAGAATTTGAGCAGCTCTTATTACTAATGATTGTTTCTAAGTTACATGTAAATCGATTAAGTATTTTTACTGCAAGAAGGAAAAAGATATCATTGATTCCCCACTGGTCTAAAAGGGGTTAAATAAGAACTGCCTTACACTTTGAGTAATTCTGCTGTTCAGTTGTTATTAGCCATATGTGGACTGGACACAATGCTCAAATGCACATACAATTTATTTATATTAGTCACACACTAAACAATAAAGAAAAAAGTTTGCACTATATAATGGGCATGTAGTGTTTAGTTCACTGGTACTAACATGCATGATACATAAACACATGAAGTGTTTTGTGTTCCCACACCAGTATTAAACACACTAGTAAACTATGCCAGTACTATAGACTGAAGAACTGGACATATAATGTTGTTCCATGACGAGGAACCCACTTTGAGACTAATAATGATTGGAGACGGCTTGAATGTGTTATGAAGAAAAACTTTAATATAAGTTTAACATAACAGCAAATGTACAACGTTTCGACAAGGTTTTGTCATCATCAGGTACAAGTAGTTAACACTGACACAGATATATATATATATATACAGTATGGAACAAAGAGGTCACACGACTTAGAAGAGATATCTTGGCACCCCAAGGTGTTGGTTTAGAGTAGGGTTGTTTTGTTCAATTAAGATGGATTCCTTGATTTTTCGTTTGTTTACGTTGGGTTCTTTGTTTAAAATGACTGTGTTTTAAATAGATATAATATGGTATTTTGAGTTACAATGGTGAAAAACGTGGGATGGTTTTTTATTGTGTTCTGTCAATCTGGTTTCCAATTTTCTTCCTGTTTCTCCAATGTAGAATTCTGGGCAGTTATTGCATGTTATTTTGTAAATGACATTGGTATTGTGTGATTCTAAATAATTTTTGTTTAGTAACAATTTTAATTTAGGGCTGGGTTTTTGTGTGAATTTGACATTGACAGGAATATTGTGTTTAAGGGCTAGTTTTGTCCAAGTAGTTTATGAGAGATTCTAGGCATCAAATTGATTGGAAATCAACAAGAATTCTATAAAAAATGGATAACTACATAAAAAATAAGAATCTTTGAAATTTGCTTAATCAAAAGCCTGCCTAATTTTAACACCTCCCAAGGTCACTTTAAACTTAGCAACTTCCTGACCTCCTGTGTCCTTAAGGGAATTCCAAGGTCAGGGGTTATGTAGATGTTTGTTGATCAGTTTTTTCCTGCCAGAAGACAATGTGAGACTGAAGAGGACATACGAATGTCTCGAAACAAGTTTCTCTGATACTAGACTTCTGACAGTTTGTTCCGTTTCACTACTTACCATTTAATTTTTTAGTTTAAAAACTTTGATGTTTTTATATGATCACAGATATGATGACATATGAAATTTGTCTTTATTTTTCACCTTCAAAAATTAAATATTTTGTAAAACAATTTGCTTTCTGTATTTGTATTTTTTATAGATGTTGCGATTTCATTATTTATGTGCAATTTCTCTGACCCACTAAGCTAGGAAAGGGTTTAACAAATTAAAATCAGATTATAAAAACTTGCTGAAACTTGCTTTGCTGTGTTTCGTATATTGTGCAGTGGATTTATTTATGTGATTAATAAGGGTTTGATAGAAGTATCCAAACTATTACTTTGTTTTTTGATACAAATTTGGATAATTTTTTATCAGGCAATTCTTCAGACACTTCGAGGTACCAAAGTGAAAAAACTTCCTTTGACGGGACATAAAATAAGTGCATTGATTCAGCTTGCTTGGCAGAAAGACAACTGTCGATTTGAAGAAAATGAAGGACTTCCTTATGTTATTAAAAAGGAACTGAAGAAACGTAAACGTATGTCTACCACATTTATTATATAGATAAAGTTGTAATATGAATAGGAATGCCAGGACTACTACAAGTAACAAAGCATGTAGAGCAAACTGCTTATTGCATTATACAAATTATTAACTTTATGAAATTGAAACACAAATAAATAATAATTCTAAGATTAAACTCTGCATTTAATTTTTTTCTAGACCAAGCTTTGTATAAAGAAATATGAATCTTGTAGTTTAAGCTAATTTATCAAAAAACATTTGAAAAGTTTCTCATTTCCAATGATGATGGTATTATTGTTATTATAATTTTTTGTAACCCTCTCACCCCGGGTATCCTTTACTGCACATGACACGAGATTTTAGCGTCTTACATTCAAATTTTTATCAAATTACTTTTTGTTTATGTCATACCAATTAATATAGCATAAGGGGGGGGGATGAGGTCAGTCAAATTGACCAACCTTGTATAGAGTTAGGATAGAGAAAATACAGATAAAATATAAAGTTTTACTGAAAACAAACATTTGAAATGTGTTTAGGAGGTTTTAAAGATCACACAAATGAAACTTGGGATTTTTGATATGAAGAAAAATTAATTTTAAGATGAAAATCACTTTGCACAATCATAGTTCAAAATAAATACTTGATATATTCTAGGACAGATCTTTGTTTGGTTTATTATAAATACTTCACTGAAAATATTATTTTTTGTATGTGAAAGGCTTATAATGTTTACTGAAAGACTGCCAAATTTCGTGAAGATATACACACAATATTAAAAGTTAGTAGTATCAAAGCTATAAAGGCTTTATAAGAGTACAAAAAAAAAGATCACATAATTGGTCAAATTCACTGAGCTCATGTGGAGAGAGTTAATTGATAATGCAAAAACCAGGTTCATTTTAAAGTTTGTATTACTTAGTGTTAACTTCTGATCAGAACAAGCAACCTGCTTAACACTTTCTCTATTGGCATTTTTTTTCTGCACATCATGAAGGTGTAGTGAGTTACATTCAAAATTTAGTTAAACTACTTTCTTGTCATGGTATATGAATAAGTTTGGCATAAAAATGTAGCTAATAACCCAAATTTTAACAGTATATAAGTTTTATAAGGCAATATTTAAAACAAAAATCCTGAATCTTCCATAGTAGAAGAATTGTGACATTTTTTCTCTAGGCATCCCCTCTTCTCTAATTTATTTACCATCCCTTCAAGAGATATCAAATTTGATGTAAATTACTCATTATAATATTGTCATTGCTCAAGCAAAGCATAATTTTCATAGCCTTCAACCTTATTTGATTACAGAGCCAACAAATAAAAATAATCAAACCCCTGTTGTCACATCCATCTGTTACATACTCTATTTCAGAAATTACCAATGCCAATTTTAATACTATATTATTTATAACGAATAGAAATCCATGGTATTCATCTATCAAATGAAATATTATATTGCATTGTTTTCTGTACAGAAAATTGTCAATTTCGCTTTTGGCTCAACCTTTATTCCCAGGGGGAACACATTGATGAGCTTAGAGGAACTTTTAACAGTTCTTGTCACATAGTCAGAAAGCCAGAAAAATTGTGATAGTTATGTGACATTGTCTGCTTTTTGCATGTTATTATTCTGTGTTTTTCAATACATACATAACTCTGCCCCCACTTAAAGCTATTGTGTGATCTCCAGGGTTTCTTCTTTGCCCATCTAAGCATTGGTCTGACTTTTTTTCTCACTTGCTCTAGTCTTTTACACCCCACTTAATTACCCTTGGCGATATTTGCCTCCTAGTATTCTCCACCTATGTTAATGCACCCTCTATCCTGGTACTGTGTATAAGCATCTCATTCACATAATGTTATAACTTTTTCCCAACAAAGTGTTTAGACATGGGCTTCTTTAAAGAAGTGCTGTGATTAACAATTGTTAATGTCATTAGTTGAGATTTTGTCATTGCCTAATTGATTTCCATACAATTATATTTTACTAAATCTAAAAAAAAAAAACTTGTTTTCATCACACTGTCTCCAAGAATGAATTCCCGGGTTACTGTCTCAAGCATGGAGGATCATCAGACCTCCCCTATTCCACTTCTGTTACCTAGAGTCTCTCAACAATTGGGGGGGCACTCTCATTTGAAATGGAGGCATATATTCGGTTTGGCGGTGTATCTCTGGGAGGTTCTGAGGCTGCTTTTGCTGATGATCCAGGACATTCTGGACAGAGTTTGGACTCTCTTTTTCTGGCACCTTTGTTTACTAGGTCTGCTTCTCACGAGGCCAATTTGTACCAGCCACTTTTTGCTCCCTTTCTTCAGTTATTTAGTTGGATTTGTGAGGTTTTAAGGCTTTTCCCAGTTGACTTTGAGTTTACTCCTTCCCTGATGGCAGAAAGGTCTGAGGGTGACTGCCTAGTTATTCCTCTTTCACCTGATATTGCTGTTTTAGATTGCCAAAGACTGCATCCTCTTTTGGACATGTGGGGTTCCAGACTGGAGTCTGTGATCACTTTGAACAGATCACAGTTTTTTCGGATTCATTTGACCCTCACTACTGTTCTGAGATATTTATTTTCCCTCCAAATTTTGTCAGAAGCCTCTCAGCCTTCCCTACATCAATTTGATGATGAATTGGATCCTTTGCTGACTTCTACATTGGTAAGATTGTCAGCTTCTGCCCTTTCTTTGGTTTCCTGTCTTGTATGTTGTTGGGACTTATTGGGTAGAGATGACTTGTGGGAGGGAGTTTGTCTACCTGTTACCACCCTCCGAGGCTACTTTTCTTTGGAGACTACCCTATGCCAGTGGGGTTACATCTGGAATTCTTTCGCCACAGATCCATGGGTTTTCCAGGTTCTGGCATCAGGGTTGGTCATTCAGTTCACATCTCCACCTCCATTATCCTCCCAACCTATGGCGTTTCCACCTCCAACAGATCCACATCATGTGGATTTTTGTTCCAGGGCTATCAGAAAGTTGTTGGTCAAGGAATCAGTAGAGAGAGTCATTCCTGTGCTTCCGGGATTTTATTCCCATTTATTTGTTGTGCCCAAAAAGACAGGAGATTGGTATTCAATCATTGATCTAACCAATTCTTAGACCTCCTAAGTTCACGATGGAGACCTTTCTCAACCGCCGTTGGTATTTTTCACCATGTCTATGGATGACCAAGTTCGATGTTGCTGATACATATCTCCACATTCCCAAAGTGAAGTCATCCCGCTGCTTTTCATCCAGAGTGTTAGAGTGAATTCCTCCACTCTTGGAGAAGAGGGTGTACTTGGAGACCCTCCCACCCAGGTCCCTCGATGTTTTTCCCAGATGTCAGTAGGAGCAGCACCAGCCTACTTATAATACCAGTTCAGGTTTGATGCTCAGGTATCCGGTTGGGGTGTACATGGCCATTCTTTGTGATCAATTTTGGTTCAATACATTGTTCATGGAGGGGGTTCCACTAACTCATATTTCCCGAATGCAGAGTGGTCACATCCTGCATACTTGGTTGAGCACAGTTGTTCCATGTCATCCCCACTTGGTTGGGAAGTGAGGATGAATGTTCTTAATTCCAGACCGGATGAGTTCTGTTCCTTTGGTTGAGTAAGACATACATGATCCCATATTCTGAGCCTGGGGTGTTGTTGTTTGGGCCTCTTCAGATTTGCTTACTTTCTCATTATGATTCCGGTGGTTCAGAATGCATTACTCTATGACTACAGGCTGGGATTCAATCACTAGTATATATATATTTATGTAATGTTGCAGTCCAATTGCCCTAGTCACCAATGTGAGATATAGGGACTAAGACTCCTTAATTCCAACCCCAAGTACTGGAACCTCGGCCATCTGGTTGGGACCTGGCATTCAGTGACATTCACTTGTATAACATTCCACCCACGATACAGGAATTAAGTTCCAGGTCAAGAGCATACCTGTTCTGAATGTAGTGCAGTTCTCCCACTAGGGTGCCAATCTTTTATTGTCACACCCATGATCTATGCAGATGCTTTCTGTATGGATAATACCCTCACTGGCCCATCCACCTTCTCAGTGTAGGATTCTAGCTATAAGTGGAAGGGAGGTATGTATGTATTGAAAGATAACATTTTCCTAAATTGATAATGTATTTCCAATAATACCTCCATTCACACTCTCCAGCCCTTCCTCCCCAGTAAGAGCTGATGTTAGAGACTGGGATGGAGACAGTCTTGAAAAAGTCTGAATGAAGTGCTTATGTACAGAACCAGGATAGAGGGCACATTGATGTAGCTGGAGAGTATCATGAGGTAAATATTGCCAAGGGCAATTAAGTGGAGCATAAAAGACTGTAGCAAGGGAGAAAAAATCAGACCAGTGCTTAGATGCTCAAAGAAGAAACCCTGGAGGTAGAGCAAAAGCTATAAGTGTGAGAAGAGATAAGTATTATTGGAAATACGTTATCAATTAGGAAAATGTTAACCTTTGGTGCATTATTTAATTAAATAAATTATTTAGTGCAGTAGTACTATTAGCATAAAAAAAAAAGTAGGGTTAAGTGTCATCAACAGTTGAAGGCATAACAAAAGAAGACCCAGGTAGTTTATTTCTTGTTTTTAATGTGTATTCTTTATTTATTATTATAAAAGTAACTAAAATGTAAAAATTAGAAACTTTTTAGGTTAGATAAGGTGAAATAAAGAATTAAAAATAATTTTCACAAGGTACACAACTTATATGGTGTGAATATTATTTAGACAGGGATCAAAGTGCAATAAAACAATAAAATGCCTGGAATAATATTTCACTGTGTCATTTTCAAAAAACTGCTTTTCCTTGATTTTATGGACATCTTGTACACTAAAGTTTGGATCTTTCAACATTAAATACAAATAGCCAAATCCTCACCCTCCTTACAAGTTAGTCAATGTGGCCCAGTGGTGAAAGCTGGTATGTTTTGTTCTGCAAATGGAAGGTTCAAAGCTGACCTTTGTCAAATACTTTTTATAGATTTTTTTGATGAAACTTTACAAAAGTTATTGATTGTGTCAAGTAAAACACATTTTACTTATTTAAAAAGTATTTTATGTGACACAGTCAATACACTTTGTGCAGTAATTTGATGGAGGTCTGGCTTGAACAACAAAATATGCTGGCTTTCACCATTGAGCCATGTTGTCTTGCTTGCAAAGTGTAAGAGGATTTTCCTATATATATATATATGCTTAATGGTGAAAGTTCCTAAGTTTAAGGCCCAGTTTCTCCATAAAAATGCAATATGAGGGAAAAAATGGTTTTTGGATTTTTAGTATAAAAATGCACCAGTGAAATACTATTCCAGATATTTTTGTTTTGTAAGAGTTGCTAAGATATCTGTGTTAGTATATTTATTTAATTTTCTTTATTCAAAATTCTTTAAATATTTTAAACTGACTGTAAATGATACAAATTGGATATGAGTAGTACACAAGTCATCATTTTGTTTTAAATGTAACTATGCTTAATGTTGTATAAAGTGCTTTATGACATTAAACCATCTCAATGGGTTACAACTAACAACATGAGCGGGAAGCAGTCTTACAAGAAAAGATTGAGGATATTGATAACTGCAGAAACTGTAAAAATAGCAGTGTATTTTACAGTATTATATAGTAAAATAAATATTAACTGAAATGATGTAAACTGCATGTTAATATTGGTCTTGAGGTTAATAAGGCAGTGTATCCGTATTATACTGCTAGGATTATAATCTATTTACTCTACTTTATAACATATAAGACACTTTTTTTTAAAGCCCCTAAAAATCATCCTATATCTAATATGTAAAGTTAAAAAAAATGCATCTCTCAGTTTTGCCCCCATAAGCTAAGATCTACCTAGTCTTTCCCCAGACAACTGTAAATTAAAATATAAAAATTTATCTCATTTGGCTGTTATTCCTGATGGGCTGACATGCCAGTTACAGCCCTTGGATGCATCCATAAATAAACCTTTTAAACAAAACATGCATGAGGAGTGAAGCAAATGGATGCAGGCCTCATATCATGACCTCACACCCACAGGAAAAGTGAAACAGTCCAACATTTCACAGGTATGTGAGTGGGTGAAATATTCATGAAGGCTTCAAAAAGTGTGGCATTAGTAATGTCTTAGATGGAACTGAAGATGATGCATTATTTAAAGATTTCACTATCCATAATTAGTAGTGATGAAGATTTTGCTGGATATTTAGATAAGAAAAGCAATTTTTTTGCAGAACAACAACTTCTTTTGTTATTTACCACACTGTTTTACTGAAAAGTTTTTTATTGTTATGCAAATTTGATTTAATATGTTGCATGTATGATATTTTTCTTGATACACAAATTTTATGTTTTATTTTATTTGGAGTAAAATATTAAATGCTTTGATACACTTAAAAGTTTTTTTTCCTAAATATTCTTTGCTAAAACATGGGTGCATCTTATATGCTGTAAAATACAGTTGTTTTAAAAGTATTTTGTCTGTGAACAATCTTACATTTTTAGCATTAGTCTAGTGATGAAAGTCAAATAAACCTTTACTTCTTAATTTATTATTGACCAACAGTTTTTTCTAGTCAAAAACTACTGTATAATTGTTAATAAAACATTTATTGCTAAGTGTCGACAGCTATGTGCGCTCCCTGTAATTGGACTTAAGGATAGCTTTTTATGAAACTTCTGAATCAATCAATAAATTATCAAACTCAGATTTTCATACTTCAGCAAGTGTGTATGTTACAGGATAATAAAACTGTTGAATATCTGACTGCGAGCTGTGGTTTTGCACATAAATATTGATTTGACTAGTATAAAAGTCCGTCAAGAATGTTGGGAACCATTGTTGAATGATTAAGGAAAATTATAGAATTTATCTAAAACGAATTTGTTTGTACCTCCAAAATGCACCTACTCTTCACTTATTCCTTCAGTCTCAAAGTAATTCTTTAATCACTACATTTTTAATGAAAACTATACAGAAAAATTAAACGTTATTGTGAACAAAAGTACAAGTGCATTCTGAAAGAGACTTAAACAGCACTCTTGAGCCTTTTGACTGTATTCTAGGTCAGAATTATAAAACATAGTGGAGACATTCTAACATACATTTTCAACTCTTTTGATTGTACAAAGGATAAAAGATATCTGGTAGTAATAAATGTTTATTTTTCTTTGTTTTAAGGCCTAGTGGATAATATATGTGTTAAAACGCCAAAAGAATATTTATTAATTAACATTTATTCACCACTTAAAACTTTTTAAACACTGACTCTATAATGTTAGTAATAGTAGGCCTATTTGTAGTTTAATTTAAGCATTAAGCCTAATATACATTAACGTAAGGCTTAGTTGAAATACTACTTGATAAATTGTATTTTGCTTTTGGCTACAACTCAGTGTCATAAAACTACTTATTTAAACTATTTTGTTGTTATATCACCAAATTTACCAAAAGAAATAAACCTTTCTAACTGATCAACATGAATTTTGACCATTCAACATAACACCGTAGTTGAGCTAAGAACAATGATATGATAGTTTTGTTGATAAGCAATGATGTATATTATTGAGCATTACCAAAAAAGGAGCATGAAAGCATTCTTGACAGAGCAACAAAGGAAATAAGCCTTTTATAGTTAGTGATGTACTAACCCTGGACAAGGTTTCATCAAGCAGTAATTTAGGGACAAAATTAAGACCCTTTCAAACATATTCTAGAGTGTAAAATTGTACAAAGTTATTATATAATGTTTTGTAACTTTATATTGAAGTGCAGGATTACTACCAAAAGGTGGAACTCTCCAAAATTCATAACAACCATTTATAGTTTTGATTAGTGAAACAAAATAAACATTATGTAAATATCTTGTCCATTTAAGAGATAAGAAGCATTAATAGTACCTGTTCTTGAGACACCTAAATTTTTTGAGAGTTAGTATCATACATATAAAAAGTAACAGTCAAGCTGTGTAATGTATTCTTAAACTTTGTCTACAATTTAAGGTACTAAGTTTTTCAGATGCAACTGTTTGTTTTTTTTTAGAAATAAAAAATAATATTGCAGTTTCAACTTGGGTTGAAGGAATATTTTTTCCACAAAGATGATAAAGTAACTGCTCTTCACTTCTATAAAACTTCTGTGGCTGTATTATTTATAGCACTATCATAATGAGTATAATAATTTATAACTCCTGATTTATTTTTTCTCTTCCATTGTCAGCAAAAGAATTTGTAGAGAACAGTAATATTGTGAATGAGCATGAACATGAGTACAGAAAACAGGAAGATTACGTTGAAAAACAGTTTGGTATATATGAGCAGCCATCTCTTGAAAATATCTTGTATTCTGTAAGTAATCTTGTATTTATACTTGACATTCCTGATACAGTGCTAATATTTCTTTAGGAATTCAAAATAAAATTGTAAATACGTCACAAAACAAAGTGTTAAAAAATTTTAGATGTATGTTTGCATACAATAATTTACTAAGCATTGGTTAAGGATTCATTAAATGGACTCAAAACAGGGCAGCCATTACAGTTTTTGTAAAGTTTAGGGTTGTATATTTGGTTTGTTTTTGAATTATTCAAGAAAAAAGTTTTAGTATTATAAGAAGACTTATAAAAGCCTAAATTTTTGATATCGGTTATTTCTGAAAAAGATTGCTTACCCTTGTGTTTAGAAACATTTCCTGAACTAGCTCATAATAAAAAAAAACCATAAAAAGGTAAAAAAAAAAGAGAGAAATATATACAGTACAAAAGTTTACAAATTGCAAATAACCCAAGATTAAATTTTTAATAATACAAATTCACAGATAAAACTGGTTCTAAACACTGGAAAAGAAAAATTTAAATTAGCTTTTAGCCTATTACAGTTAACACATTCGCTGTCACTAGTAGTATTAATAAATTAAACATTCAAGAGGTGCTGAGGAGCAGTTACAGTATCCCAAACACATATGCCACAAGAGAAATTTAGCTTTGAAACATAATTGTTTGTGACCCACCAGTGTGTCACGTGGTCCACAACTAAAGGTCAGTTGTGACCCACAGGTGGGACACACGGTAGCAAATGTGTTAGAGAAAGAATGAATAAATTCCATTAGAACAGAATGTCTGTCATGATATAAATGACTGTTTGGCTTAAATATTAGTGATTAATTTATATTTGTGAGTGCATATTATTTTTAAGTTTTGTTATAATAAGAGTTAAAAGCAGATGATTGTTGAAGGTTTTGTTAATAACTAATTGGTGTCGAGAATATAGAAAGTGGCCAGACGACTGTGTAATAAAGATATAAATAGCGTGAGATAAGTGGGAAGCAGCATACAAACAACAATAGACAGATAATAGCAAAAGAGAATATAGTTGTGTGAAGTTAAGTACCGCAAAGGTGATAGGCCTAACGTTTAATATGTTAGAGTGAAACTAACAGTATTAGCATTTGCAAGGATAATTCTGCTACACAGGTAATTAGTATCATTTCCATACTGTTTACTTTTCATCATCATATATGTTTCACATCTATCTTTGAATTCAATAGGCTATTCTCAGTCTTAGTAGCTATTTATTGTGAAAAATAAAAACTTTTTCTGCAGATTAAAACAAGTTTTTATGGCCTTGATGCATCCGAAAAGAATGAACTTGATGATCACCAAGTAGTTTGTACGGTCAACTTTAAAGGTCAGTCTGTTCTGGAAGGAATCAGAGAGCTTGTCTGCCAGGGGATTGCAGACAGAGACTTGCCAGACTATGTAGGAAACCTTTCTCATCTGGGTGTGAACAAGGTGACAATAAAAGAAGACAAATGATGTGACTAGGTGAAATGCCTGTGATTTTTAACAAACTTTTTGACACTTCTGTTTTATTAGGTTTAAGTTAGAGCCAATAGTGTATGTTCATATGATGTAGTTGTATTTTATTGTTTTGCGTCCAACGCTGCTATCAGTACAACTGAAAGTTATTCTAGTTATACATGGTTGCTAAATCTTTTAATTGAAAATAAAGTTTCCCTTTTGTGAGGTCACTTGATAAAAGCTTTACAGAAATCCAACAAATATTTTAGATAAGCAAGAAATTTTAAAACTTAGAAACTCTGTGATCCTTTTAAAAGATTCATACCAGCCGAATGTTGTTGTAAAATCATTTTTTACATAAATTCATTATGTTGACTTAAAATCTCAGTACAAGAGTTTACTAGATTTAAATTTGTGAGTATTATTTGTATTGTGTACTAATTTTAAAGTTTTAGAAAATACTGAAAATATTCATAATGCATTAGGAGTAATACAAGGAGAAAACTTTTTTTTTGTACCATCACAACTAGTACATTAACTTCATAGGAGTAACACAATAAGATATTTTTTTTTAGTATCATAACTGGTACATTAGTTCCATGTTTTACGAGTTATTAGTGAAATAACATTTCATTTTCTCTGCTAAACTAGTTATTAGCTAATTTCAGAAACTTTTATAAACTTGTTTAAGAACATTGAAGAATTTTTGTATAGTTTTAGATATGATCTTCTAAGGGTTTGACAAGATTTGTGTAAAAATAAATTTTTAAGGTGACACTAAAGTTTATGACTTATTGAAATTGTGTATTTTCCAAATTTAGTAACAACAATCAATTAGTTTATCAAATAACAACTATTTTTAAAAAAACAATACCATACTCATGCAACCACAATGCTATGCTAGATGATGATATTACAAAGTAGGCCTAAATTTATTGTGAGATCCTGGATCTATGTTCATGCAACCATCAAAATATTATGCTATATAATTAATTGATGTTACAAAGTAGGCCTAAATCTATTGTGAGGCCCTCTTTTTCCACAACATGGATCTATGTTCATGCAACCACCAAAATATTATGCTATATAATTAATTGATGTTACAAAGTAGGCCTAAATCTATTGTGAGACCCTGTTTTTCCACGACATGGATCCATGTTCATGCAACCACCACAGCATGATGCTAGATAATGAACTAATATTGCAAGGTAAGCCTAGACCTATTGTGATATCTTGTATTTGCAGTGTACAGAAACTTAGGTTCATCAGCATGATAAAACTTTAAGTTCACATTATAAAATATATTTAGCATCTTGTATAAACTTACCTTCAAATTACTTTTGAAATTTGTATTTTAGAGAACCTGAATATTTTTTTTAGTCCTAAATATTTTTCTTTGAATATGCTCTAGGCAATACTCCTCCTGATATAAATGGTTGAACAAAAGTGACTACACAGTTGTTTCATTTAAAACAAAGTTTAATTTAATTAAATTTGTACCAGTTGTGTTTTCTTTAGAACTATCTGTATAATACCAACTATATAGTAACTTTTGCCCTACTCTGTATAATTACTATCCACAGCTGTGTAATATTTCCAAATTTTTCCTGCTAATTTACCCACTTGATTAGCTTTTTGTTTTAGAAAACCTTTGAATGCAAAGCTATAACTGATTCAACAGACAACTTGTGAAGTTCCTGATATGTGAATTTCTTTTTTTTTTAAAAGTTATTGATCTCCCTACATTCCATTTCAAGATAGAAAATACTACAGGAATGAGGCATAATAATTTTGTTCTTCTGTTTTGGGTCATTATCTTGATTCAAGTATATTTAATTATATATTGACTGAAAATTTTTCTTTTATAAAAAAACAACAAAAAACATACAAGGATGACCACATTTCAAATCCCATGCATTAAGACACAACTTGTTTAGCAATGTTCTTAAAAGATTAAAAATTCACATTGTGTTGACTTGTACAATATACTTTCATTTATTGAAAAATGTGGCACAACCCTAAAAACGACTACAGTTTCAGTAATGCTATATGCTGATATATATATATATATATATACCAATATAAAAATAAATTTACAAAGCCACACCATTTCACCCACAGTGCCATTTCGACCTCATACAAAATAATTACTCCAAACATCCAGAAAAGTATACAAAACTGAATTCCTGTACTTTGTTTATACAACACCTGGACCAAAATCTTTATTTAAAATATTATATATTTTTGTTATATTAGAGGATTGATATAAATTTTAAAACATAATGGTGTATTTTAGATGGTTTACCAAAAGTCCATAAAGAATTGTCCTACTAAGCTAGTGGTTTCAAATTTAGTTACAATGACGAATTTGCTTGTTTTTTGGAATTATTTTTTAAAAACATTACACGGGATCTCTTCCCTCAGATAGAGGTTTCTCATTGGTAGGGATCAGATTTGGGATTTATCTGATTATGGTGAAAGTTATAAAGGATGTTGTGTACAATGAAATATGACAATTACAATTTATAGTTTTCAAATTGGACAGAAATTGACCAAGTTATAACTGGCCACATCATCAGAAGAAACCCCATAGATAATGACAGTACTTGTTGCTGTGTAATTGACAGGTCCTCTATATGTGCCTTCCTCTTTGCCCATCACTGCATATGTTTTCTACACTAAAACCCAATAGATCTTCAGCAGATAGCTTCAAACTCTGCTGACCATAACTGGAACTTTGCTACTCTTCAACATGTCATTAGTCATCACTATTCCCTCAACTACCTACATGTGCAAGGTACTGAAATGTTCAATTTGCAGTTTGTGCAGCTGCTCTAGATGCAATCATGATGGACTTACTGAAGCAGATCCATCCATCAAGCCCAAAGGTACTGTGACAACACTCAAAAATTGGTTTGGTACTGACAAGGACTTTAGTGATAGTAGTAGCCTTCTGTCAGATCAGAAGATCAAGAACAAGGTCTTAAACTGGTGCTGACAA
The DNA here is from genome assembly GCF_000517525.1 of Limulus polyphemus. Classification (NCBI taxonomy): domain Eukaryota; kingdom Metazoa; phylum Arthropoda; class Merostomata; order Xiphosura; family Limulidae; genus Limulus; species Limulus polyphemus. The sequence goes on from NW_013669580.1 coordinate 46,852, forward strand.
GGACTGTAGTGATAGTATTAGCCTTCTGCCAGATCAGAAGATCAAGAACAAGGTCTTGATCAGTGCTGACAAGGACTGTAGTGATAGTAGTAGCCTTCTGCCAGATCAGAAGATCAAGAACAAGGTCTTGAACCTCAAAAAGAAAAGTTGCATAATTTGATATGAGAATTAAAAAAAAAGCAATAGTCACTTCGTGTTTATGATCATTCCTGGTAAGATAGTGTGGCCACTTTGAAACCCTGATGTCTGTTTTGACTATTCATAACCTTCCAAGGTGAATGCAACACCTCCAAGAAACAATTACTGGAGGTTCTTTTCCTTGATATTCCACCCAAAACCACTACTACACCATTAGTTTAGGTGTGTTAGAAATATCCAAAAAGTTGGGAGATTTAAAATTTGATATACCAGTTTGCTGTGCAATTTATTGTATTGTGAATCCTTGTATACAAATATTCCTTTACAACGACCGTCCAATTGGTGACACATTTGGTTTCACAAGATTTGATTGTGCAAGGTTTAATTAAATTGTTTCTTCTTGAATTTTGACACTAAACAATCTCACTTTCAGCTTAATAGTTGAATTTATAAGCATATAAATGATGTTGCTATGTTCTCTAAGTTTGCTCCTAATTCAGCTAATGTGTTTTTATGTTATCATGAAAACAATGGCTAAATAATTCTCCCGAGAGTTTCAGACCTGTCAAATATCATTGGCATGTTGTTGACACTTTTTGATCTTTAAACAAAGAGAACAAGTGAATTTCTTTTTAGAATGTTTAAATAAATAACATCTTTGTATTAAAATTACATTTGAAAGAGAAACTAACTGAAAATTTTCAGACTTAAATATTAATAATACTGGCAACCATTTAAAAATAGGAACTATCATAAACCAACATTTGCAGGGTTGTATGGTTTTGTTGACAGTTTCACACTTTTTAAATAGAAACTTGATTGAATAAATATTTTATAGATTACCATATTCCTAGTTATTACCACCATTTTATTAAGGAAATAAAAGATGTAATAAAGTTCCTATGTGTGTGTGTGTATATATAGTAGAGGTGACTGATACCAATATTAATATATTTTATTCAAAACACGAAACAAGTAACAAAAGTTTTTAATACTCATATCGGCCATCTCTGCTATATATATATTCAACTGGGTTCCTCGTCATCAAGTAACATAGTTCTGTTAGAAAATGGTTTTCAGCCTTCATTACTGGATAATATATTGAAAGTTTTTTTAATGTACTGTACACCTCTCAGAGAGCAAGTGTGCCCAGAAAAATCAGTTCATACAAGTTTGCCTTTTATGTATAACGACAGTTATCAACTGAGAATTAAAATCTGAAATATCTTTTTCAATATCTAGGACAAAACAACAAATTTCACTATTCCTATTTTGTTTATCGATATGTTCTTGTTATTGAAAAGAGAATGTGGTTTCCATGATACATCATTTGGAACAACATATCTCAAGCCCAGCATTGGTAATTTTTTAAACATCTACAAGTATCTAAATCAAGACTTTGATGATGTGACTGGTGAAAGTAATTTCACTATAAAATGTAACTACAACAATGTCCACATGAAAGAAATCTTGGCGATCAAAAAACGTAATTCTTTATTGTAGTTAAATACATTGGTCATAGACATTCTTCTAAAAATGCAAATCCAAATTGAATACCTATGTGCATCAATTACAGTTATTAGTGTCATTAAAATAATCAGTGAATTGAAAATTTTAGTTTTTGATTATTCTAATTGTCCAAGTAATATTGCCATTATGAATTTCATTTAATTCAAGGTTCAACTTAAAAACATGTAATGCCATTAAGGCATTAACCTATTCACATACATGGTTCCTGTTTAATTAGGAATAGTTCTAGCTAAATGTTGTGTACATGAAATCTTATTGAAATACAGCCATATTTGAGAACTTAATGAGTGAATTAATTAAAACAGTTGGAACTGAAAACAGGAAAGATTCAAACTTGAAAGAACATGGATGAAGTAGAATGTTGAGTAAGATACACAATGTTATCAGAGCTTGAGCTGTACAGAATGCATGGTTTGATGCTTATTCCATTCATTATAAAGAAAATTAATTCATATGCATTAAAATCAATGTGTCAGATTTTAAAAATGATAATATATATATGTGTTCTTCTTTTTGCCAGTTGTTGGAATAAATGGCTTTTACTTATATTTCTCAATAGTATAAATATATACTATTGTTACGCCTCCGTTCGTTTATTTTCCGTATAATTTCTTTCTGAAGAA
>NW_013669580.1:50060-52055 GCF_000517525.1 Limulus polyphemus
GGAACGGGATAGTTCTAGAAAGCAGGTGGCGTGACAATAGGCACGTGACCTCGCTGACGCAACAGTTATATGACATTCAACAAAACAGTAAAATAAGAAATAATTTTTTTTATTAATACCTCGTTTAGTTGCAATTCTAAGAACGTAATATATCTTTTAAAATGTGTAAATTGTGTTGAATTATACATTGGTAAAACAAGTAATTTAAGATTAAGGATAAATTTACATAAATTCCATTTTAGATGTTCCGAAAATAGCCCATTATATCCCAGTAAACATTTTAATGAATGTATCTTGAGAAAATTTAAAATTCTAAAAAAACAAAAAATTTTATGCTTTCTCTTTTTGGGAATGTAATGTAAAATATAATTTTCCGAAAAATATTTTATAACTTTTTAGGAACTCTGCCATGTTTTATAAAATTCATAGGTCTTTCGTATAATCTCTATCTTCTTCCATCCTGTTGAACTTTCTTTGCCTAATCTTTCATTTGTCTTTGTATTTTTACTTTACTTCGAACATATTTATATTCTATAAGTATGAAAGTATAGAATAAATAAATTACATTTATATTATAATAATAAGAAAAAATATAATTAGAAAAATATTATTTAAAAAAAGAAAAGTATTTTGATTAATTTTATTTATTTTTTAACTTTTGTAATATACGTAATTTATACATGGATTGTGTTATATGTTTGTAGATCTGGAAAGTATATGTATGTAACTTAGATTATATGTTAAGTTGAAAAGCGGTATTTGTATGTATTTTGTTACAGATTCTCAGTAAAACTATTTCCTGAAGAGTGGCCTTTGAAGTCACGAAACCAGTGAAGAAATTAATAATAATTAACAAAAAAGTCTGAGATTCCAGTGTTTTCTTATTGGTAGCCACAGTTGAATTTTATTGATGTTTTGGTTATATACGTGTGGGTATGTAAACACACAGAAGATCTAAGACAAGGTTTAAGAAAGAAAGGAAAACAAAAATTCGATGATAATAATATTCAGGAAAACTTTAATTTGACACATTTTAGGCCTAAACCCTTTTTCGGGTAGTGTTTATTAAAGTGGAATATTCAGATCACATTCGAATACCACTAAAAAAAAGAGGTAATAATAGGAGAAAGTGTGAAACGACAATACTGGCGAATCAATTGTTGTAAAGAAATAACGTAAGTGGAAAAGGTGTAAAGAAATGCAAAGTTTATATATAAGGAGTAAAAGGGGGAAAAGTCACAGAATATCAAAAGTAAAATTACACAAAAAAAATTCTCGTTTTAACCAAATGGATAAATTGTACTTAGTCTAAATAAGGTGTTGTCATTCGTGTTCACGTAAATAAAATAACGGTTTGTTGATGTAGATCTTAGAACAACAAGTCTGAGATGTGACAAGTCGTGTTTGTCATCTGAAAAATCTGTTTTATCAAAAGGTCTTGGTTTTGCTCCAATAAAAAGTAAGGCTGATGAAGTTGCGTTCATTGAACAATTCTTTAGAAGGATTCGCCTGCAGACTTATTTCAACAAGACAGCATCCGATACATCCCCTATTAATAAAAATCTCTTCAGTACAAGTTTACACCCAGTCTGATTCTTCAACAACTTCTACATGAGACATACGTTGACCCAGTGGTGGGATTCAGCCGGTTCGTGCGAACCAGTTCTTAGAATTTAATGACCTCCACGAACCGGTTGTTAACAATCGTATATATAGGCCTAATATTAATGTTACAACTTACAAGTACGCGTGTTTACAACGCAACTTTACTAGCAAGCTATGCGGACTAGGTCTACTAGATCGCTGATGAATCATTTGCCAGCATGTAAGTGTTTTTTTTATACAGATTCTTATGATCTTGTCTAAATTATTATTATTAGATCTAACTTAGTTATATCATCTACTATAGGCCAAGCGTCCTAGGCCTACGCGTGAGTGCAAATCTGCGCTGAATTATTAGCCAGCGGGTGAACGCTTTTTCTACAGATTCTTGTC
>NW_013669580.1:52339-53235 GCF_000517525.1 Limulus polyphemus
CCCCAATAATTTATAGAATTTGTTAGATGATAGATCTATCATCTATGCATTAGTTTAATACATGTTTCAATGAAAAATTCCCGCTTCATATGCTGGATATATTGACATTTTCAGCATATTTATTGGTTATAGGTCTGAACTTAACTTTATTAATTTTCTTCATGTCTTTGACCCTTCTTTAAAATTCACCAGACATATTTCTACTAGCCGCCTGCCATTTCTTAACATAAACATTATTGTTGAAATGAAACACTGGTCACTACTGTTTGTTATAAGCATACGGACTATTTCTTATTTACGTTTAGATTCGTCTCATACCTTTGCCACTCTACGTTCAGTCCATTACTCACAGTTGTTGCATTTGTAGTGACGATGATAATTTCATCTATAAGTTTGAAAAAATGACTGACTTCTTTTCCTATCAGGACTATTCTAAATGAAACTTACGAAAGGCTTTCTATAAAGCTAGTCTTAAACATCGTAAAAATACTCTTGAGACATTGTCACAAAAATTGGAACATGATAAGCTTACTTCAACTATTCATTATTGCCCAAAGTCACTGTCAGCCTGAGAGAACATAATAAGCTTACTTCAACTATTCATTATTGTCCCAAGTCACTGTCAGCCTGAGAGGACATAATAAGCTTACTTCAACTATTCATTATTGTCCCAAGTCACTGTCAGCCTGAGAGGACATAATAAGCTTACTTCAACTATTCATTATAGCCCCAAGTCACTGTCAGCCTGAGAGGACATAATAAGCTTACCTCAACTAATCGTTATCGCCCAAAGTCACTGTCAGCCTGAGATGACATAATAAGCTTACTTCAGCTATTCATTATTGCCCCAAGTCACTGTCAGCCTGTGAGGACATAATAAGCTTACTTCAACTATT
>NW_013669580.1:53755-55352 GCF_000517525.1 Limulus polyphemus
CTTACTTCAGCTATTCATTATTGCCCCAAGTCACTGTCAGCCTGTGAGGACATAATAAGCTTACTTCAACTATTCGTTATTGCCCCAAGTCAATGTCAGCCTGAGATGACATAATAAGCTTACCTCAACTATTCGTTATCGCCCAAAGTCACTGTCAGCCTGAGAGGACATAATAAGCTTACTTGAACTATTCATTATTGCCCCAAGTCACTGTCAGCCTGAGAGGACATAATAAGCTTACCTCAACTATTCATTATTGCCCCAAGTCACTGTCAGCCTGAGAGGACATAATAAGCTTACCTCAACTATTCGTTATCGCCCAAAGTCAATGTCAGCCTGAGAGGACATAATAAGCTTACCTCAACTATTCATTATTTCCCCAAGTCAATGTCAGCCTGAGATGACATAATAAGCTTACTTCAACTATTCATTATTGCCCCAAGTCAATGTCAGCCTGAGATGACATAATAAGCTTACTTCAACTATTCATTATAGCCCCAAGTCACTGTCAGCCTGAGATGACATAATAAACTTACTTCAACTATTCGTTATTGCCCCAAGTCAATGTCAGCCTGAGATGGCATAATAAACTTACTTCAACTATTCATTATTGCCCCAAGTCAATGTCAGCCTGAGATGACATAATAAGCTTACTTCAACTATTCATTATTGCCCCAAGTCACTGTCAGCCTGAGAGGATTTCTCCTAGAAAAAGTTTTTGTTCCATCTTTTACGCATTTTACTTCGTTTTTGTCATTAAAATTGCAAAAGATAAATAATTTTGGAATAAATAAATAAATGTTGACTAAGCCATGACCACAGCATGAAACATTCATCACATTTTAAATTTCTCTTCAGCCCTGTACAGGGGCATTACTCAATAAAGTTAACCCATTAATTACTAAACTAAGGCAGAGCTTCATCAGAACCAGTTCTTTTACAGGTACTATTTCTAATAAGACCCAAATCAGAACCAGTTCATTTACAGTTACTACTTCTAATAAGACCCAAATCAGAACCAGTTCTTTTACAGTTACTATTTCTAATAAGACCCAAATCAGAAACGGTTCTTTTACAGTTACTATTTGTAATAAGACCCAGTTCTTTTACAGTTACTATTTCCAATAAGACCCAAAACTTAATTACAATAATAAATTTTCCTCATCCAAAATGTTTAATGATTAAGGATAGGTACATCAATATTTATGTGACGCTCACAAAAAAGAAAGTAATGAAAAGTTACTTTTAAAAAATAGAGTGTATATTATAAAATGTTTATACGTATCATTATAAAGAAATAACGGTGCTACTATAGCGTGCGGCCTACGAAGATATTTACACTATAGCGTGCAGTCTACGAAGATATTTACACTATAGCGTGCGGTCTACGAAGATATTTACACTATAGCGTGCAGTCTACGAAGATATTTACACTATAGCGTGCAGTCTACGAAGATATTTACACTATAGCGTGCGGTCTACAAAGATACTATCATCATCACCGTTTAAATGATTCACTAAAATATAATTTCTTGCTAAATGATTTATATCTATCCACGTGTGTGTTCAATAAATAATAATAATTTAATAAGTTGTG
>NW_013669580.1:56305-61646 GCF_000517525.1 Limulus polyphemus
AATATCTGTGTAGACCGCACGCTGTAGTGTAAATATCTGTGTAGACCGCACGCTGTAGTGTAAATATCTGTGTAGACCGCACGCTATAGTGTAAATATCTGTGTAGATCGCACGCTATAGTGTAAATATCTGTGTAGATCGCACGCTGTAGTGTAAATATCTGTGTAGACCGCACGCTGTAGTGTAAATATCTGTGTAGACCGCACGCTATAGTGTAAATATCTGTGTAGACCGCACGCTATAGTATCACCGAAATAACTCTTGCTTCATATTTAAAATCAAGTAATAAAATCTCCGTTCATTTAGAAAAATAATTTATTAAAAAAAAAGAGCAAGGTTCGTTTTTTCTACTTTTATTTACCAAATTCCTCTTGTATTCACTACAAATTCTGAAATACAACAAAATAAGTTTAGACTATTCTGAAATTGGAGCACAGGGAGAGTTAACATTTTCTCCTTAGTAGCCTTGCATGTATATTATGTCTTCTAACTCTTTCATGTATGCATGGTTCTATCGTTGCTGGCTTACATATATTATTTGGTCTTATTTCAGTAACACTTTCTATTTAAAGATGTCAGAATTGTTACACAGTATTCCACTCTTTGTTTGTAACCAAAACAGCATTGTACTGTGTTCTTAATAATTCAATCTATTTTTACATATGAAAAAATGCCTCTTCATATTCTGTCACTAGTTGCTTACCAGTCTTTTCTGTCCAAAAGAGAAAACAAATTACAAGCAGATATTTTAAAGCATCCATTTATTGTGTGAGATGGACCAGATGTTTTTTCAGTTGAAACTTCATATCTAATAACGGTAGTGACAACAAAGTCTGATCCGGTCACATACTTATACACTATGTTTTTACTTTAATAAGATTACCCAAGACACACTAAACTTTAACTTTATACAATCATTCCAGCTTGACTATGGTACATTAGTTCTTGGATTTGCTGATAAGAAAAACACATTACAATGAAATCTTACATAACAGTTAAAGTGTTATAAACAGTTAACAGAATTATCTTGAAAAATAGTAAAGACATTTAAAACTCAATAGCTACTCTTGCTGATTAGTGTAATAATAAATCCACAATGTAACACATTAAACACACAACTCTGCAAGTTTCATTACATTATACACAAGTTTATATTTTTAAGTGTAATATTTACACCTTTAAGCTGCACAGAAATTTATTATGACACAAGAATAACCAATATTCATGCTACAGTACTGAACCAAGAAAACTATCTGTAATATCAAAATTTAAGTCATATGTTTGAGTCCATGAAGTAGTCATTGAAGTTTCCAAAAGGTTATTAACTGTTTGAGTTTCTGTATCAGTCAAGTGAATGTTTGAAGATTCTTCACCTCCAAGATAAAAACCCTCAGTTGACAAATATCGTTCTATTTGGTCATTGTTGTTATTTAGAAAGGTGCAAGTTGGATCTGTCTGAATTTCTATGGAATGTTGTTCCGTTGAAAAGACAGACTCTTCCAAGCTAGATAAATGATCCCAGGGAGTCTGAGTCTCTATATCTGACAGTTCAAAGTCTGAGAACGTAAGATCCTCGCTTGTTTGAGTGTGGGTGTGATCAAACATGTAGGTAAAGTCAAAGTCCCAAGGTGTTTGTGTTTGAATCTCGACCTCTGAAAATAATTGTGAAGAACAAAAATCAGTTTGAACAGATTGCTGTACTAAACTCTGATCAAGCAGAAAGTTTTCAAAGTCCTCATTTGTAGAAGATCCAGAATTTATCTTCTTTAGAACCACATCAGTGGGTGTTGTATTCATGTTAATAACAGAGTTGTTCATATCATCAGGAAATGGTGAAATGGTTGCCTGAGAATTTTCTCGTAAACTGGGCTCAATATCTAGTAAAGGAATAATTTGTTCATCCAAAGACTTTCCACCATCAATAGCAGAACAAAGGGTCTGTTTACCTCCAAAATTTGAACAGTCAAAATTTGAGTTTAAGTTCAGACTGTATGGCATCTGTTCATCCTGGGAATAAGCCTGAACAACTTCTCTTATCAAATCTTCCTCTGTGATGGTTTCAGAATCACAGCATTCCTTGTTAGGAAGAATACATGGACTTGTTTGTGTTCCAGATGAAGATCTAGACATCATATCACACCAGGTGTTGCTAGTCCTATTTTGTTGACCAAATAGCATATCATGAATATTCTTCCACATCACTTGGTTGCTATATTCATTTTCCTGTGTGATGTTAGTTTTAGAAGAATATGTCTGTGTTTCTCGGGGAATTTTGTGTGTGGAATTTCTCCTTGACTTGAAATTACCAGAAAACCTCCCCTTTCTCATTTTTTTCATTTTAACCACAGTACTTTCCATTGTTTGAGTTTCAGCACTCTCTTTTAAAACTTGCTGCCTGCTCATTTTCCTACTCAGTCTTGGAGAACACTGTGATGCTCGGGATTCACGAGCCGTCTCAAGATCTGAGCTGCTTAGAGCTAAGCTAAATAAACAAGTTCCAATTGTTTGTGTTTCTGCTACAGCTTTCTCCTGTGATGTCTGTGTACATGTGGCTGCCTTATTTACTTGTGAAATCTTGAAATGGCTAATGTCTTTGACAAGTGGAGACTCTTTCTTCTCCTTAACATTAGATTTATGTGAAATTTGTGGTCGTATCATATCATAGTTTTCACTTCCCAGAATCACATCTTCTTGCCCAACAATCCTGCAACTGTTTTCTATTAGCCCAAGTTGATTTTTAAGACTTGCAGTGTTTTTATGAAGACTTTTATTGGCATTAGCCCTACAATTGCAAGAACTGTTAGTCTGGACAGATTTAGCTATTTCTATCTCTGGAGCAGTTGTAGTAACACATGTTGGCTTTAATATTGTTGTTTCTGATAACAAAGCTTGTGTTTTGGGAAGAATTTTTCTATGTTTCACAGAGCTTGAGAGTGCAGTTGAATTAAAAGATTTCTGTTGATCTGGTAAAACCATTATTATGGGCATCACTGTTTGATGCAAATGAAGTTGAAGAGGTTGTTTTGTATAGCTAATTCTTCTGAAAAGTTGAGAAAAAATATTGCATTAGTTATATATTTATATGCATCAATTGATTCTTCATATTTTCTAAAAAATAACAAGAAATGAAGTAAAGCTTTAAAGTATACAATTCTGTTATTGAAAACAAACATAAAATACATACCAAAATCAACAACCATGTGGGGTCTTACTGAAAATGCTGATTACAAATAATTTTTTCATGTCACAGAACCTACTGTTTTAAACCAAAACTTATCTCTACAACTACATTTATCTTTTAACTGTTAGTTATAAAAAAAAACAAATTACAGCAAATGAAAATTAAGAGTTTTTAATTGGTTTTGGAAATAATGTTATGATGAAAAGTAAAAACGTATCATATAATGTTAAATACTTGCAGATTGTCTTTTTTCCCCTACTTTATTTATTTTTTCTTTCAGAAGGTAAAACTGATGGAATTTTGACAAATTTTAAAATTTGCTGCCCTTATACAGCATAAAAATTTTCAATGTATTCATGTTCATAAAAAACATCACTCTGAAGTTGACTTTTAGTTATTTCATAATTCCCACCAAAATTCATCCATGACAAATTCAAAGGTCAATCCTTTATTTCAACAACTTACAGAGTTCACTTTGGCATATTTCTCAACTCTTCAGTTGTTTAGTATAGTTGTAATCTGCAACAACCATACATCCCTTGGAATGAGCTCTGTAACATGCTCTACAAATTTGATTGCAATGCTGTATGGTTGACTGCATGACAATAAATTATTCAGATGTTTGCAGACACTTAAGTAGATGTATGCTTTTTTCACTGTTATGCCAGAAAACACTTGTACAACTTTCAATAGTTAGTCTTCCATTGAGACATGTGCTTTTGGGAAAAACTTGTCAACACTGCTCACATGTTTTTATAGACCTTGGTCTAAGTGCATTTATCTTATTTAACAGATCCAAAAAAAGGTTCCTACTTTATCTGCAGTAAACCAATGTTCTTGGGTTACTTTTGGTGACAAGCTGCTTAGCTTTTTTCACTACCTGTTGAGCAACTGGTACTCAGTCATGAAGTAGCCCGTCACGTCCCTACTGGAATTACTTCTGGTGACAACCATCACAATAGACTAGAACCTTCAGGTGTAACAGAAAATGTTTCAAGGTTTAAAATGGTATAAAAAAGAAAGTTCAGCAGAAGCTTCATCAGGACTAAGGCTGGTTTGTAAGTACTGCTTCTTGGACAAAGGTGACTTATTCTTGTAAAAAGATGAAAGGATGATAACCCATCAAATTATCATTAATGTGACCCTTATAATTACCAAAGAAAGTCACAGAAGACTCAAATATGTACGTCGACAAAGACCAACTCCTCACATGCCAGGAGAAGACTGCTAACATAAATCTTCAAAAGAATCAGCATTAACTGAAATATTAGCTTCAGAAATAACTAGAATTTCACAATTCATCACACACAAAAACACTGCAAGCTGTAAACAAGGAAATTTAGATTTTATTGGAAAAGTAGAGCTAATATAAGACCTCCTGATGTATACTCTGCAATGACTAAAATATATTTTCAGAATTTTGGGTAACATGTTTGTTGCCAGCATGAGAGCAAACTTGTGAGGGAAAAACTTACAGTATTTGATCATAAACTTTGTTATTGTTTTGATTTGAAAAACACCACACACAGTTTTACTGAGTCTACAATCACTGTCACAGAATAAAAATAAGTTTTTAACATATCAAAATTATAAGCAAATCAACTTTTTTTTAAACTGTTAATCAGATTTCTTTTGATACATTTAGTAAGTTTTAAATTCATTTTATGTTCAGTTATATACATATATATATATGTGTATTTCTTTTCATTTGTATTTCATTTGATTTTCCCATTCATGCGGTTACTAATATAAAGATGTCCTAAACAAACAGTGAGTTTTGACAAAACAAAAGTTGATACAGTCAAGTGCAAAATGATGTAACTAAACTTACCTTACCCGTTCCATGAAAATGTTTTCTTTTGCAGTATTATAATTCAAATGAAATATAAAATGATAAAGAAAGTCTTTTGTAAGCTTTAAAAAGATCAGAACTAATTGTGGTAGAAGTTGCTCATAAACATCCTTTCTTCTACCAACATACAACAAGGCTAAGGTATAATTAATTTGTTCCAATATCTATGTAAGTATTCAATTGTGGTTGGCTTATAAAGTTGATATAACAAAAAAAAAGCTTTCGTTAAGTATACACCTGGAAAAAAGTTAAGCACCCCCAAATATTTTTTTCAAGTGATTCAGATTCGACGTTCTTGTGACTGATTA
>NW_013669580.1:62603-64425 GCF_000517525.1 Limulus polyphemus
TAATCAGTCACAAGAACGTCGAATCTGAATCACTTGAAAAAAACACGGGGGGTGCTTAACTTTTTCCAGGTGTATATTTAGATCACCAGCCTGTGACCTTAAAGAAGAGGTAATATCAAGATAACACTTAGGATGAGATGTAGTGACTAGCTAAAATCTATAAAACTACACTTAATACCAAGATAACACATACGTTGAGATGTAGTGACTAGCTAAAATCGATAAAACTTCACTTAATACGAAGATAACACTTACATTGAGATGTAGTGACTAGCTAAAATTGATAAAACTACACTTAATACCAAGATAACACTTACGTTGAGATGTAGTGACTAGCTAAAATTGATAAAACTACACTTAATACCAAGATAACACTTACGTTGAGATGTAGTGACTAGCTAAAATCGATAAAACTACACTTATTACCAAGATAACACTTACGTTGAGATGTAGTGACTAGCTAAAATCGATAAAACTACACTTATTACCAAGATAACACTTAGGTTGAGATGTAGTGACTAGCTAAAATCGATAAAACTACACTTAATACCAAGATAACACTTAGGTTGAGATGTAGTGACTAGCTAAAATCGATAAAACTACACTTAATACCAAGATAACACTTACATTGAGATGTAGTGACTAGCTAAAATTGATAAAACTACACTTAATACCAAGATAACACTTACGTTGAGATGTAGTGACTAGCTAAAATTGATAAAACTACACTTAATACCAAGATAACACTTACATTGAGATGTAGTGACTAGCTAAAATCGATAAAACTACACTTATTACCAAGATAACACTTACTATATCATAAATAGTAAACAAATCATGCATTTACATATCTTTTCCACCCAATGGAAGAGAACATTAAACTTTTCAAGATCCTGAAAATTTCTATTTATTGGTTGATATTTGCTACTTCAGAGTTAGTTAGCATTCCATGCTTGCAACACAAGGCTAATCTCATATTAATCTCCTGTGTTGTGCTACTTTAAATCCACAGCTACATCAGCAACTGCTTTGATCATGCCAGTGCCAAAGCAGCCTCCATTCCTGCATGCAAAATCGAAAGATTGGATCCTTGATCGATAAGACACTGGATCATAAAATGTTCCACATACAAGACTGTATATCTGACCACACCTAATGGGGCAATGCTTTTCACAGGTATATTGCTTCACTTTCTCTGTTTTTCCTTTCTTATTTACCACATATTTACTACCTGAAAGCGTGAATGTTTTCCACATGTAGTTTAACACTGTCAAATCACCAATGTAAATAAAACACAGTTGGGACTTTTAAACAAGAAGTTGATTAAGAAAACCATAAGTTCCAAAACAGTACTTTAGACTTATGATAAATATAATTTGCCCACTTATGCACATACTCCACTAATGTATAGATGGAACAAGTCACTTGACCCAGTTAATGTTTGAGAATATGACTTGTTAGTTACCATGTACAAACACCAAATAAAGATAGGACTCGTGTAAATATATTACGCCTACCACAAACAGTTTGATACTTACTGGATTTTGGTTTTATTAAGTACAAATAATTTGACTAGCCCAGGGGGAAAAAATAAACTAATATGCATATAACAATAACTTTGATCCTTTAAAGAAAAAAAAAGAAGAATAAATTACGATTAAATATTACACCAGATTAGACCATTAGTGGACTTTAGTTGTAAATATTACACCAGATTAGACCATTAGTGGACTTTAGTTGTAAATATTACACCAGATTAGACCATTAGTGGACTTTAGAAAAGATTACACCAGATTAGACCATTAGTGGACTTTAGAAAAGA
>NW_013669580.1:65289-69820 GCF_000517525.1 Limulus polyphemus
ATCACACTTTGAACATGGTAACTTCTTTTCTTGATGAACTTTCTCATAATGCTAGAACACAGTATATAAACACAGATGTTTAGATACTGTTATACAGATATGTAATATTAACTAAAAATATGCTACTCATAACTGTAGTGTATTTGTTGCTATGTACTGTTATTATTTTGAAATGTTTGTGCCATAACAAATAAAACAATGATATGGCAGTAGAAAAATGCTAACAAATCAGTGAAATAACTGACAAATTTTTGCCACAAATTGTATAACTGCAACCACATACTTAACAATATTAGTGTTGTCATTTGATGGAGGAAGGACAAATGAAAGGTCTACGAGCAATAAAGACCTAAGAATGGTGCTGTATATGACCTGAACACACTACAGGTTCCTGACAGAAGGTTTAAGTTTGTGTAAGATTAATTGTAAAACCTCTACACATGCAAGATTGCTTAACTTTCAAAGAAAAATCTTGTCTTACTCATCTGTTATCTTTTTTTTTCAATGAAGTAGTCTGTTATTTGGATGAAGGTAAAGGTGTGGCATACTTAGATTTTTAAACAGCTTTTGATAAAGTGCCACACAAAAGATTAGCTAAAAAGATCACATTGGTTGGGGTTGGGGAAAGACTAGTTAACTGGACTGTGGGGTGGTTGGGTGAGAGAAAGCACTTCAGAGGCTAGTGGTTATATATCTTAACAATATTGATAGGGGAGTAATTTATGAATTAGTAAAGTTTGCTGATAGCATTAAACTCTTGTGTATTTCTAACTGTATTCAGGATGTTAAGGTATCACAGAAAGAATTGGATCAACCAGTAAATTGGAAAAATATTTGACAAATGGCCATTAATTACAGTAGATGCAAGATAATGTACTTGGTTTATTGGGATTTGGATCCCTCAATCAACCCACTTAATAGTAACTGAAGTAACAAATCTTGACATACTGGTGGATAAGTCACTCAAGCAAATGAAGCAGAGTATTTAAAGACATACTGATTATATGTCAAATGACGTAGTGATCAATATATAAATATCACTAATTATGCCCCCCTTGAAATGCTGTGTAAGGTTTTGACTTTATCTTAGAAAGGGTTCAGAGGAAAGCTACTAGGATCATTCCAGGGATGAAAAGATTATCTTAAAGAGACAGACTACAATCTTTTAACTTGTTTTTCTTGAAAGAAAAGGGTAAGAGGTAATCTTACCGAAGTTTAAAAATTAACCAGAAGATTGATATGATAAAGGTCTTTGACTTTATTGGCTACATTCTGAAGACAATAGGAAAAGAGGACAAAGTCCGAGATTTGGAAAAAAAACAGGCTAGGCTCCAGTTAAAACAGTTTTATTTCCATAACAGTGTGATTGAATTATGGAATTAGTTGCTGTTAGAAGCACTAGGTGTCACCACTTTACTGAGTTTCAGATGGGAATCAGTGATTTCCTCAAACAAAAACAGCAAGTCTAAATTTTTTACTTTTATCAAGAGTAGGTGAGCAAGAACAGCCTTGAAGGATAAATGGTTTTTGTTATCCATAGGTGATGTTAACTTTTTTTTGTGTTTGAAATGAGACTGTATATAAATGTGTTGTTGTTTTATTTAATCTGCAGAAAGATTTCTTATCAATTCACAAAAATCTCCATTGTTTGATTTTTTTTTTATATTTATGTTCAATATCATGGGAATCTGACAATAAAATAATTCACCAATCAATATGCACTGCTAGTAGACTCTTTGCCACGACAAAAGAGAATGTCTTAATTAATGAATTTCTAGACATTATTTGACACTGAAGTTAGGCTTTAATATTGAATTTTATTGAAAGTTCTTATTACGGCTCGCAACTTTGACTTCATATATTTCGTAATGTCCTTATTTAGCTACAATAGCAACAAGAGCAAACTTACAGAAGCCAAAGTTATGGAACACATTAGAAAAGTTACCAAAATGAATTAAGCTTAATACTAATATTGTGTAACCTTAAAAATGTTGTTGTTTGGTGTTTTATGGCGCAAAGCAACGAGGCTATCTGCGCCAAACAACCAGTAAAAACTGTGAAAGTAAATTAAAGTATAAAAAATACAGTGAGTTAAAACCAATATATGTCGATAAAAGATTTATATACAATTAAAGACCCATAGTGCGTAAAAAATTACAAATACTATCTAATCGGACATTGTCACCATTACCAATGACACTGTCCAACGTCAAAGGTAAACTCTTAGAGAATGTGTGTTTAAAATAATGCTGCCCCTCACAATCGTAATGACGGCACGACAGTAAAATGTGGGCTATTGTGACTTGAGTGTCACAATGGCTACACATCGGTGGTTCAACACCTGATAAAAGAAAACGATGGGTTAAAAAACTGTGACCAATGCGTAGCCTTGCCAGGACTATATCCTCTTTCCAATCCTTACGTTAGCAAGACGACCAATGACCAACAGTAAGCTTGATCTGAAAAGGCTTGTTATGACATTGCTCACCCAAGTCGACTGCCAACTGGCTCGAGGCCATGCCTTAAAGACAGAACTGCAGTCCATGTATGGGACAGGCATGGCCGTGATGGCACCAGAGCAGACGGACTTAGCTGCAGTGTCAGCATGCTCATTCCCATGAATACCGACGTGGCCAGGGATCCAGAAAAAACTAGATGGAAACAGAAGATAGAGAAAAATGGCCCAATCAGTGTTGAATATCGACGAGAACAGGGTGAGAACTAACGTTAAGCGATTCCAGGGCCAGTAGAGAGCTGTAAATTGTACAATTACTGTATTGCATAGCTTCTACATGATCCAGGGCAAGAGAAATAGCATACAACTCGGCAGTGAACACAGAAACTGAAGAGGGGATCCTGCGAGCAACTACCGAGCCACAGCACACCATGGCAGAACCTACCAAGTCACCTGATTTTGAATCATCCGTGTAAATAGGAAGAGAAGAATGGCTTGAAAGATGCTCAGCAAAAAGAAGATGGTACTTCCAATCGGGAGTATCTGCCTTCCTCAGATGACTCAGAGAAAGGTCACAGGAAAGGATGGTAATAAGCCAAGGTGGAATGGGCTGATCATTGGGGACAGCAATGTCATCCAATGCCAGATCCAATTCAGCCAGTTGCACCTGGATACGAAGGCCAAAGGAAGGAATAGCAGACCTTCTGTTCCGAAAGAGCATGGCACATTGTGGAAGAAAGACACAATCCCAGGTAGGATGCCGTGGTAAGGATCGAAGCTTGGCAGCATATTGTAAAGAAAGTTACAAACGACGGAGGTGAAGAGGAGGTTCGTGGGACTCGATGTACAAACTCTGGTCTGGAGAAGTGCGAAAAGCCCCAGTACAGAGCCAAAGCTCCAGATGGTGAATGGGGTCCAGCATCTTCAAGGCTGAGGTCCTGGCAGAACCATATACCAAAGACCCATAGTCCAGTTTGGATCGAATCAGTGCACGATTGATCCTGAGCATAGAACATCGATCCGCACCCCAAAAGGTGGAAGAGAGGACATGGAGGATGTTCAAAGCCCTTGCACACTTGACATATAGCTGTTTGATGTGCGGAATGAAGCTAAGCTTACGGTCAAAGATAAGCCCCAAGAATTTTGCCTCAGGGACCACACGAATAACTACATTGCAAAGACGGAGCTCAGGATCAGGTGGAGACTTTGCCGGTGGCAAAAATGCATGCAAACAGTTTTGGAAAAAGAAAATTTAAAACTGTTTGCAACAACCTCATGTTCGATGACTGACATGAGATTTGGAAGTCATCAGCATAAAGCCCATTTGCAACAGACGGAGGAAGACACAGACCTGAGGGACTCCAAGTTCCTGTGGAAAGGAACGGGAAAGAGTTGAACCCACACGAACTTGGAATCGCCTGTTCAGTAAAAAGTTTTTAATAAAAACGGGTAGATGGCCATGTAACCCATAGGAGTGGAGGTCCTGCAAAATTTCATACCTCCACGTGGTGTCATAAGCCTTCTTGAAATTGAAGAACACAGAAACAAGGTGTTCTCTCTTGAGAAAGGCTTCCAGAATCGATGTTTCAAGTCGAATCAGATGGTCCATGGTGGAGCACTGTAGACAGAACCCACACTGGGTGGGTGAGAAGAGTGTGTTCGATTCGATGAACCAAACAAGACGAGCATTAACCATCCTCTCTCTAGGACCTTACAAAGACAACTAGTCAAAGCAATGGGACGATAATTTGAAGGAATCTTGGGATCCTTCCCAGGTTTAGAGAAAGGAAGGACAATAGCCTGGTGCCAAGAATCAGGAAAAATGTGCTTCTGCCAGATCTGGTTAAAAAGAACCAGGAGAATAGCAAGAGAGGCAGGTGAGAGATGGTGCAACATCTCATAATGAACATCATCAGGTCCGACCAATGAACAGCAAGTTTGAGTTCCACCAGTGTAAACGGGCGATTATAATCATAGAGCCCAAAAAGAAAAAAGGACGATCGCTCTGCCCGAGACTTGATGGCCAAGAAGGCAGGGGAAGAAACAGAAGTGCTAGAAGCACGAGAAAAGCCATGG
>NW_013669580.1:70820-76900 GCF_000517525.1 Limulus polyphemus
TTTATATTAAAGTTTTTCTTCATTATCCATTCAAGCCATCTCCAACCATTATTGGACTTGCAATATGTTAGGATGTGTACAGAAATCATGGTATACACATGGAGGTGTCATGAAAGATATGAATGACTGAAAAACAACAGGGAAAACTCGTTACCTTAGAGCCTCTGGGTAGAGCAGAAAATGATGAAGAACTTGCTAAAATTACAAATGTGAGAAGTTTTGAAACTTTGAGAACAACTGAAGAAAATACAAGATAAAAACCATTAACCAAATCAGTCAACTATAAAAAAACACTGATGCCAACAAGTGAGTACAATTACCAAATAAGGATAGGATGAACTTCAAATACACAAGTTAGCTGAAAACACATTCCATGTAACATGCTTACTAAACAGAGCTTATAACCTGTGTCCCACATACCCTAATTTACACTCAAAAAGTTTTTCTTACAGGATACTCTAAAATAAAACGGCTAACACAACATATATTACAAAAATTACTAACTAAGAAACTCACAAATTCACCTAGACTACCAACTGTACCCAAACTCATTATATACTCTTGTCTTTCATACAATGGTAAACTAACTTTAAATAAAGTCAGATTAAATGCCTAATTCATTGTTACAACCATCAAGTTATATTTAGATTAGTTTCTAAATCCACATCATGCATACAGGTTTTTTGGTACTAAAGACATTCTTCCAATTTTATGTCTTTATACGTGTAAGGCCTCCTATATTGGCAAAACCAAATGTCTTCTAGTTAGAGCCAATGAACATAAGGGAATTTCCATGAAATTACAAAAGAGTAGAGTAACTCCTATGCTTCCTCTATATGCCAACATAGTGAAGAAACAGGGTACAAATTTAATTTATCAAATTTCAATATCCTTTGCAAAGCCAACACTGATCTCAAATTATTGATGAAAGAAACCCTCCACATCAAACAACATTCTCCAACCCTGAATAACATGCAGTCTTCATTTAAATTGCACATATTTTAATATGTACAGTATTTATATTGTTACTCCTTTGCTTTCTACGTGCTTTAGTTTTGATTAAATTATCGTTAACATAACAATTTATTTGATATATTATTGTTTTACTTAGGAATGATGTAATTCTTCATATTTTTGCTTTAGCTACTGCAGATGGAATCCGTAGAATTCCGAAATGTATATCTACATCCATTTCTGTTATAAATAACAAAGTTTTCCATCTTAAGTATTATTATCCTTTTTATTGTCAAACTTTGTCTTCCTTTGAACACATCGATTGCTAATATTTTGTGTTTGTATTAAACAGGCTCTGAGTGAATTTCTTGATTCCAAATGTAAACCTCATCAAGTTAGTGGCCTGTGTGCTTAACCCATAACTGCATAACCTGGTATTAAACAAATTTATTTATAACTGGTGCAGATTCAAACCTAAATTCAATGCCCACAATGACCCATTACAATGGTAACTGGAGGAAATCAAAACCAGAGGCACAGGAAACCACCCAATGGTGTATGCAATGTGAAATGAATGTGTTAAGTGAAGTAAGATCTCCAAAGGCTAGTGATGAAAAAAGGCAAAAGTTTGTGAAATACTGAAACTGGTGATAATAGAAGCAAAAAGTGGTATGGTCAGACTTACCCAAAGAACAATATGCAAAATAGGTAAGTTGGCAAACCCAAGCAGTTAAAGTGGAGAAGGTCTGCCATGGTAAAAATAGGCAACTACAGTTTTCACAAAAAGAGGCAGTCTGAGCATGACAACAATGGACAGCACAACAAAAAAGATAACTAGGATCAGATCAATTGTACAATAATGAAATAAAGGGGAAAAGATGGAAGAAAACATTATATCACCCTCCCAAGGCTTTTGAAAAAAGGAGTGGTCTGGAAACAACATGTGCTGATTCC
This sequence comes from Limulus polyphemus, assembly GCF_000517525.1. NCBI lineage: Eukaryota > Metazoa > Arthropoda > Merostomata > Xiphosura > Limulidae > Limulus > Limulus polyphemus. The sequence continues at coordinate 72,729 of NW_013669580.1, forward strand.
TTTGACACAGAGTAGAGGAGGCATCTACGGTGTAATAATCTGAGCAATAATGATCACAAGCAAAGAGAAAGGAAAACTATGTCTTGAGAGACAAATGATGCAAGGAATCAGAGGCCAACAGCTCAAAGGGGTAGGTAAGTAAGAGCCCAAAGAACTACACAACGATTCAAGTAAGAAAGAAGGACAAGATGAGGGGAGCTAAAAAAAAAAGATATTGCCTGGCAACATCCCACAATAATTTGCACTGGTTGAAACAGAGAGGCCTTAGCTGAAAAGACAGGTATAGAAGGAAATAGGATGTGGAGGAGTATGATAACCTGGCTGAAAAAAAGTGGCAAAGAGATCAGCAGTGGCAGATAGTCCATGGATGGATGCTGATACAAGGCAAGAGCAGAAAGCTGACAAGAGTAAGAGAGAAATTGGGATACTCCATGAGGAAATCCTATACATCACACAAGGGACCAGACAAATCCAACAAATTAAGCCAAAGGTGTGACACCCCATCGTGAAAAATTGATAACCAGGGTCTAATGAGGAGAGACCTCCAAAGTGGAAGTCATAAAAGCATCAATTTAAGGAGTTCTGAAATAGGATTAAATACACCAGAAGACAAAACTTTGTAAGAACCAATATGGGATGGATCCCATTAAGGTGAGAGAAGCAATCTGCCACCACATACAAACCCCAAACACACGACATGCCACAAGTTGAATATGATGGTCATAGGTCAAAGAAAGGAAGTCTAGAGCAAAGAAGCATAGATTTTGAGAATGGGAGCCTCCTTTGCAGTTGATTGAAAAAAACAATCATAGAGTTGACCAAGTGAATCATCACAAAATGATTGGATAACAAAAACTGAAGAAGAAGGCAGGCCCGATAAGCCTAAATCACCTCAAGAAAATTGCTGACCCCAACCGAAAGAGAGGCATCGGTAGAAAAATGTGAGTTGTGACAGGGGAGAGGAGTGGTATATCCCAAATTGTGTTGAAGCAATTAAGTCACCATGACAGAAGGGTGTAGAAAGATAGGTAGAGACAAAAGGGCAGATAAGGGATTGCAGGATATGTTCCAATGATTCCCCATAGACCACTGAAGAGGATGCACGTACAGATGACCAAATCTTGCTTCCCAAGTAGCCCTGATACCAAAATCTATATAGCATGATTACGCAAAGGAGATGGTTTAACCCACCCCATGCAGGTGTTGAAGGAAACCACAGGTGGACAAGAAACTGAGTGGTAGTCAAAACTGACAAGGAAAGTTAGACGAGCCAACCCAGGCAAGAGGCCTCCTGAATAAGAAGAGTGGAAGTAGCAATTGCTGATTCTTTTCAAGATGGGGCTAGGACAGAGAATGGCAACCCATGACTTGCAAGCCACATGCAGCTCTTTATAAACATCCCCCTGAAAAATAAAAAACTTAAATTCTTATTAATCAGAATAAAAAAATAAAACTCGATCAGGCATACAGATTGAATGTTAATATCAGATTTGATTTATTTCTTTGAATATGTTTTTAAATATTAGAACCAGGATACAGTTGCACTTTACATCTATTTCCTTTTTACAGTCAAATTCCAAAGCCTTTTTTGCCAGCACAACACTCGTCAACCAATTAAAATTTAAATATGAAATGTAAGAGGATGTGTTGAGGCCTCCTTAGGCTGTTGGAAGTGCTACGTAATGTTAGGCTGACAATTAGGCCTAGGGCATATTGCGGCTCTTGAAATATTTTGGTCTTAGACAAAAACATAAAAATGGCTCTTTTTCTTTCGAGAGTTTACGACCCCTGCTCTAAATAATTTATGTTCCTAGTGTATCACTTACTTTCACTTCAGAATTTCTTAGAAACAGTATAAATAATTTCACCAAACATTGGCACATGCATATCTTTCCAAAGCCTTTACTACCAACTCAACAATCTCGTTAACCAATAAACAGATGTGTTGAGTCCTCATTAGGCAATTTGAAGTACAACATAATGTTACACCAGTGGTTAGGGCATGTTGGGGCTCTTGAAATGTTTTGGTCTTAGCAGACAAAAACAAAGAAATTTGCTTTTTATTTGAAGGGTTGATAACCCCTGGGCTAGGAGGGAACAGAAAACCATACAATAATGGAAATGAAGGCTCAGGAGATACATGCACTTAGCAAAGGAATGCATGATCTGGCTGCAAACACAAAGGGCCATAGTTAGGCCAAAGGAAAGAGCCCAGATTTGAAAGACATGACCACTGGAAATAAACCAGAGGAATGATGAGACACAGGACAAATGGGAATGTAAAGGAAGGCATTTGAGACATCTACCTTGGTTAAACAGTGCCTGGAAGAGAGAGCCCAATGCAAACTGAGAAAGTTTTTCAACCAGAATCAAAGAACAAGATAGTAATTCAGAGATTAAAAGTTAATGACAGGGCAACAAATCCATGACTACATGGGGATGACCAAAAAGACAGGAATAAAAGCCCCTGAGTGGTGGGAAACCAATTCTATAGCCCCGATCACCAACAAAGAGGACACCATGTCCTGAAGAAAATCGGTATGATGAGGATGATAATGGGAGAGAGAGAAATGATGAGAAAGAACTTGCAGAATCCCAGAGTCACTGGAAAAGGAATAATACAGGAGGCTAAAGTGGAAGAGATGGGCACTGATGGGACAAGAGCCCAGAATCAGTCCCAAAGAAGAGCCATTGCCATGTGGGAGAATGAAGAATGAACAGAAGCAAAATAATTAGGAACATGAAAGGGGTAGCCCAACATAACTCCTGAGGATTGGAGGCAGACAGAGGTACCCTAAACCAGGGAGTTAAAAAAATCAAGGAAATAACAGAAGATTGGAGGCAAGTAGCCTAAGCCCCGAGATCCCAAGGAGATGGGAACACCCCCAGAAAAGCAGGTTTGTAAGCAAATTGGCAAGACAAAGGTCCCAGATAAGAAACATGGATACAAACACCCAACTGAGAGGATCCCCAAAATAAAGGAACTGGGTCAAAATAGAGACAGAAGAGGACGAAATGGATATCAAAGTGGTAGACAAAGAAAAATAGATGTCTCCGCCAAAACTTTTGGGGTCATAAAGAAAAACTTCAGTGAAGAAGTGAAGGGTGGTGTTGGATATAAAAGACTATTTAGTGTATGTATTATTATTTAATTTATTTTGTAATTTAATATTTAAGTTACTTTTCACAACAAGTGAATTAAAAGTAAATATTTTAAAGGCAATAGTTATGACAAGTTTGGTTGCATAACTCTGTATGAGTCATACATTGTGTTTGCAATTACATTGTTGTTGAGGCTTTGTTAATATTGTTGACGTCACGTTACTCGAACCTACGGTATTTTTCTCGTTACCTTAGCTAAGAATTGTCAAATCATTGCATTGCACATTTTGCAGAAATTTCCAGGCTTCAGTGATCAACGTATAAACATAAGTGACCAAGCGAGCACTAGTTTAGAAGAAGACGTGAAGTATAGTCAAGAAAAAAGAAAGTTATAAAACATGAAGTTAGCTGGCATGCTAGTGATTAAACATAACGGGCGATATTTTCAAGTTTCAAGTTTAATAGAGATAAGGAGAAAATCTGTCTTGTCACAGGGTGTTCTAAAGTAATTGAATCAGCTTAAATGGGCTTTTGACAAGAAAAAAAAGAACTATTTAGAGTTTGAGATACAACTGTGATACCCATAGTGTAATTATTTGTGTACATACATTTGACTTGTTTTAAATATATCATTTATTGTTTGAAATTATTGCCAACAAGTCACAGACACCTACTGTAGAAGAATCCAAGCCCATATACATAAAACACTGACATGTAGAGATAGAGTAAAGGAATAGTGTCAAGATAGACAAAAATGAAGGGACAGCTTGAAAGAAATGCAAAATAAAAGAAATAGGACCACCCCAAGCAAAAAAAAAAGGAATATCAGACACTTGATTCATGAGCTTAGTAAACAGCAAAGGAGGAAGTACATGTTCCTTATCAGGAGAGACGAGCCAAGACCAAAGGCTGGAACTGGAAGAGCTGGACAAAATCTCCATAGGCAAGGCAAACTCCACAGAAGGCAAGGAAATAAAATCGCTAGAGAACTGAACTGGAGAAGAAACAGTCAATAGAGAACTAATCACCTGCAAGAGTTCGACATCAACCATGTGAACTGGGAGTCGCTC
>NW_013669580.1:77262-83855 GCF_000517525.1 Limulus polyphemus
TGTACTGTACTAAAAAGATGAGTGATTGTCAGGTCCGTGAACAGATAGCATCTCCAGTTGCCTTCCGGTCAGTTAGAGAAAATGTTGTACCTTGCCAAGGAGCGAATTCCAAGATCTGTCACATGTAGGCATGTACTGTACTAAAAAGATGAGTGATTGTCAGGTCCGTGAACAGATAGCATCTCCAGTTGCCTTCCAGTCAGTTAGAGAAAATGCCTGAAAAGGAATGTCTGGAATTTATATATATGTACATGTGCATCACTAAGCATACATGGTTGAGGATGGAACAAAAGTGCAACAAGGACAAAAGCAGTGTAGCACTAAAGAAAGAAAAGCAGTTGATTAAGGTGACTAGAAACACAAAAACAGGAAAAATACATCTGAACACAGGCAGTGTCAAAGAAAGACTGCACCTCTGATTATCTCAAAATCTCAACCTTTAGTGTAAAAATTTAGACGGCTCAAGTGTAAAAGATAATGATACACTTCAATGCTTTTGATATTGCCTTTATATTTGGAAACCATAACTGTTTTTGATCCAAGTCAAATAGACATTTTCAGTAATAACCTTCTTAATGATTACGATTATTAAACAGTAGAGTATTTTGCTATAACAAAAAACTATTGTTGGCACACATTACAACAAGCTACATTTATTTTCATAATGGAGATGATCCTACAATTAAAATAATTACACTTTTACAAATAATCTTACTCTTACAAATACACAATTGCAAATTTAAATTTCAACCAGCCCAATTTACAGTGGAAGCAATTATTTAGGTTGGCAGTCAGTTTTTACAGAAAACACTGAATTATCTATGTTAACTATTACATTTAGAAAAGGATCTGTTGCAATAGGAAAATAAGAAAATTTCAAGTGCCCCAATACACATTGACTGTAGCCCAAATAAAGAAAAAATTACTAGTAACAAATTCAAGTATATTTTATTGTGAAAGTTCAGGATGTTTATTTATTAGAGTGGATTTCTGTTAATTACAACTATACTTTAGCTGCAGCTTAATTGAAATTGAGCAAACATTAAATATAGCTGACTGAAATCAAAGTAAGATGACTTTTATTCTAGATTTTATTTATGCTTAATTGAGGAATACAACCACTGCAGTCATTGGCTGAACTAAAATTCTGGAGCACTGATTTGCCTAAGCACTCTATAAGCTATCAATCAGGAACACAAAAAAGATAGGAATTGTGTTATTCGCAACACAAAGAAGTTATTCAACTGTTAATTATAAACAGGCTCAATCACAAATGGAAAGGTTTTTAAGGTATACGGTGGGGTGTATTGAAGAGATAAATCTGGATATAGTAGCCTACAAAAGTTTCTAACTGGTCATAGTATGGATCCTATAAAATATTACATTAATTTCAAATTATTTAAATCTGCCCAAAGCAACTAAGTTTTACGTAAAACTCCCCCTGACTAATCCCTTTTGCTTAATTGATAATGTAAATACAAGTTCTTCACCAAGTGTAACAGTAATTGTGATAACCCAGTGTGCAAACATGATTCTGACTGGTGTCATTGAATTGTGCAACCCTATATAAAAGGAGGGCACGTGGCTGATAATCCTTTTCCACATGAACACTAAGTGTGCATCCACATATCTCATTTAAACATTTTGCTGCAACTGCTTTGAATTAGTTATATTATTGTATCACTAACTGACAAGTTATAATTTACATTTATTCCAGGGCTAAGTTGATGATAATGTCTATGAATGTTAAAATGAAAACTAGGGCCAATTTATGCAGAAGACTACTTTGAATTAACCAACTGGAGTCAAAGGAAGAGGTTACAGCCTCCTCTACCAAAGCACACATCTACAGAATATCTTTTGTATTTTACTAATCAAGTCGATCCACCAAAATTACATTTTCAGAAATACTCATGCCACACACAAGCTGTAGAAAGGGCAGTACATTTAGTAACAGAAGTCTCAGTATGATAGTATGTTAGGTTCATACAAAATAGGTTGGAATCCAGATCAGACATGCCTAAATCAAACACGAAGAAACAATATATGGCATAAAATTGGATAAAAGAACTTGTATACAATGAATTTAGGGGTGGAACTTGAAATGCAGCCACCTCCTTATGGGAGTTCAGGGTAATTCAGATGATTTTGATTGTCATAAAACCATTTATTTAGCAAAGAGCTGTATAATATACTGTCAGGTAGATTACAGTCACTAAAGTGAGCCTATTCAGTATTCAAGACTAAGGGCAGAACAAGATGCATTAGTAAGACAATAAACTTTTAACACTTTGTCTCTTTTATTGATTAACAACTTTTGAAAACTATCAGAAATTAAAATTATAATGTTTGGTTTTATCATATTCTTTTGATCTACCCTAGTATACAGTTGCTAATAATCTCATCATATTGGTTTTATATTCCACATTGGCCAATCATTAGTTTTTGCAAAATGTAAATACAGTGGCCAAGCCTCATATTGATGGGTCACAATCATGGGTTACACTATACTTGACAGTTAAATTTTGCATCTAAAAGCTAATCTATGTAATTAAAAGAACAATGTGTGTGTTAGTAAGTCCATGCATGAATGTGTGCTAGCTTGCATGGAACCCAATATTCCATTAGGCTATTTGTACAGTAGTACTTTTATATTTATATGAGTGCAAAAGTAAATGATGTTTAACATACATTGTTCTATATCAGTGCAAAACTGATGTTTAAAACAGTAACTTTAAAGACAAGTATTTCAGTAACATAAACAAACATGTAAGCCTTTCTCAACCTTTTTTTGCTCGTGGCTCCCTTTTGAGTTTGATTTCTCTCTGTGGCCCCACCCTTTGTAGACGCTGTTACTTAGGCAAAAAATCACTTTATTTCCACACTGTTGATCTATAATATATTTATAATATTATAATTTTACTTTTAAAATATTGTATTGTTTTTAAATATTTTGTCTATCACATACTGTTCACTTACACAAGTAAAAAATATTCTGTTAATCATTGACATTTTATTCAGTGTGATCCTTGGGCCTTATGAACACTTGAAAGTTTTTGAATGTCCGATTGCAGTGTGGTCAGTGATAAGCGAAGATCACCTCCCTTCACGACATCAAGGCGGTTACATATTTTTGATAGCAAATAAGTTACCCGATTAAAACCAGATTCAACCAGATAAGATGTGGGAAAAGTGATAAAATACAACTTTGCCTTCTCCCAGAGCTGTGGAACTTATTAGTTATTTCACTACTTATCCAGAAACAATGTTTGTCACGTTTGAATCTAGCTTGGGCTGTTATATCACTCTGCTGCTCTTGAGAATCAGTCAAAAACATTCACAGACAAACATTTTGATTGTTACTCGAGTATTAGTCACATCTGGTAACTTGACTTCTGAGCTGTGGGGGATACGGAAGAAGGGAACCTTTGAGTCAATTTTAAATATTTCATTCAGGCAGTGAAGTTTCGGTGGCCCACACAAAATTTACTGTGGCCCTCTACTTTTCCATCATTCACGTGTGACCCCTTAGAAACATTGCATGGCTCACGTTGAGAGCTACTGATGTAAGGAAACACATCAAGTTAATTTTTTACATTTTCATGGCTTATAAGTACCACAATACCATTACATCTCAATACAAATTCCAACAAGCACCTAAAAATTGACAATTAGGCCTAAAGTTTAAATATCCTTCCTACTTGAAATATGAATTTCCCCAGTATATAATCTACAGCAACCTTAACAGTTCTATTCATTTTTAATGCTCTACAGCTAACACACTGTACGAAAGAAAACAATCACAGGTTTCAGATGATATACAAATAACAATAAGATACATAAGAAATTAACAAAAGAACACATGATGATCATTGATTTGTATACATATTGATACCATAATTTTAAAAATTCACAATGTTATAGCTATTATATGTTTTTAACTATTTCAATACAGGTACCTAAAAATTGACACACAGTTAGGCCTAAAGACTAAATACAATTTGTATGTGCTAGGAGAATAAAATATTACACCATTTTTGTAATTGTTGATAGAGGGCCTGATGCTTTGCTAGTACATTAGAGGAAAGTAAAAGAGTTAATACCTTTGTGGAAGGAAAAAGAAAAATATGTGAAACAGCCACAAGACAGTTGATTTTTACACTTCTTGATACCATAATTGGAAAAATTCAATATTTTATAATGTCACTTTATCAAGAGTTCAATCAAGGAAAAATCTCAAGATCTTGGTCAAAGATGGCAATTATCCACAAAGATAAGGTATTTGTAAAAAAAAAATGTTGTGTACAGAGATATATTTCAATTACAGTCATTCCATGTTTTTACACTTCTTTACCTTAAATCTAAATACAACAATTCCATATTCTGATTAGGAGGTTTTTGTTTTATTCATATCCAATTACATAATACAACAACAGTATTATATAAAGGATTTATCTATTTAAAACACATACCCTTCTCAGGCAAGGAAATTTATCAATTTTAGGGCAAGGCCATTTAGCTTTGGATTTTCTCTCATTTTGAAAGGCACAAAGGTCAGCAGTTAGGGTACCAAGGCCAAAAAAAATTAATTGGAGGGCACTAAGGCCACAGTACAGATTAACGTTAATGGAATAGAAATGAGTTTCCCAATTAATTTAGTAAGTATGGAATTAATTTTTTCACTTGAGGTTTGAAAGGCTGGCCTATTCTTCCAGATTATGTTTATAAGGTAGATAAGTATTAACTACAACCAATGAGACTTATGAAGTAACATTAGATTAGCTTTAAGATTAAAAAAAAAGGAGGAATCATGCTGATCTATAATGACCTGTAACTTTAATATGATTCCTAGTTTTGCCCTCTCCTGACTCCAAATGACATTTGACCTAACTTTGAGAATGATCAAACAAAATCCCCGGTAAAAGGAGAAATTTAAAGACCTAATCTCTACCAACAAAATTCAACCCCAACATGTCTGACTACTTGACCAAGATTGATGAAAACCAGTTACATGGTCTCTGAACAGCAAATCTTTGAAAAGCTTGATGGAAAGATACATAGGCAGAAAGACAGATTGCCACAATATAACATAAACATTCAATTTCCAAACAATACTATTTCTAGTATTTTATCACATAATTTCTAACATAGGTTAGTGCCATTAAACAGTAAACTAAGCCTACACTACATGGTCATAACCTATAAATCATTTGTCGTCACCACACATTGCATTGCACAACTCGCTACTTGTAATTCAGTAACATTAATCCTAGCTAGCTAATGCAGTAGGCCTAAACCTTTGGTGGGTTTGCACATAAAATTTTTCATGCCAAAATATTGACATATCCTATTTCCCTTCATTTTATAGACAAGGGGAATTGTCTTTTAGGCAGAATTAGAGTAAATTAATCTACAAGACCTTGAGTGTGGTCAAAAATATCAATCGAAAGGGTTTGACCTCCTGAGTTCTAAATTGTAATTAGATCTCAAATCGGCTAAGAGATGATGGAGCTATGAGCTAAAATTCTATGAGCTGCTATGCTGCAGCTAAAAATCGGGATGTACTTTACATATTTCCCAATGAAAAGTTCCAATTTCCGACACTTGGCTGCCATAGGAAAAATTTCATGCCATTCTCCCTCTTAACTTATTCCTTTTTTTGGCAAGTTTAATGCAAGGAGTATTTGCAGTCGCACACTTCATTCTGACCAGCATATGTACGTGCTGACTTTGATCATCATGTACAGCTTTCGCTGTAAATGTACATGGAAGTTCAGCAGGTTTGTTGTTTGAGTGTCGATTTGAATTGCTTGCTACTGCGGTATGGTATGATTCAAAACTGCACAAATGTCTTATTGCTGATCATTCCCTCCACTACATGTATTTTATGTGATATATTATTCATAACAAGGTAGTTTCTGTAGGTTGTAAGTCCAGTGTTTGTGATTGCCAATGGTTTTCCCTTTACTGCATGCAGTACAAATTTAGATTGTGAGAACATGATAGCTAAAAGGATACTAAAAAGTGGTAACTGTGGACATGGATATTAGTGATTTTCTCGGGACACCACGGCTATTTAGAAAAATACTGCAGCAATTGCCAATGTGGCTGCCATGAACTCTTAACATATATAGTATTCCACTTGATAATGGTGAATATATGAAAAAAATGTTTGGACTTTGGCTCTTATGGTACAGCAGATGCTTCATACGCAAGAGCTCTAGGACTCAATCCCATTTATATCCTATTTTTTTCCGCAAAACAATGTTTCAGTTGTCAAATAATTTTAGTACATACATCATACATGAAGCACAAGTTTTTCCCCTAACGTTGGTAATGAAGCACACAGAAACACAAAATGTGTGGTTTATAATAGAATGAATATAATCACAATTTCGGTACCTGATTAAGTAATTTCTTTGACTTGAAATACCTGGTTGATCCTTCTTCATATATACACCCAGACACTTGACAGTGGAATTGGCTTATTAATTGTCTTGTATTTATCATTTTTCCTGAAATTAAATAAACAAGTTATTATGCTGTCAAGAATTTAAGTATATATATATATATATATATATATATATATATAT
>NW_013669580.1:83876-86950 GCF_000517525.1 Limulus polyphemus
AAGTTATTAGTGCTGTCGAAGTAATAAGTAATATATATATATATATATATATATATATATATTACCAATACACCAATCTAACATAAATTTTGTTCTGATTCCTACAGTTATACACTTTAAGGTTAAACCATTAGGCACTTTTCACCTCTGCATCCTCATACAGATGAGCAAGTATATTCTAAGTGTGAGAAACCTCACATATTACAGTGGAAAATTAAGATTTTTCAAAAATTAGTCTTTCTGTAAACTGGAGTCAGATATACAAACATAATAAACATAATATGTAAACTTATGCTTTTCACCAGACTTATAACCCATGAAACGAGAGTCACACAAGATATAATTTATTCTTTGCAACATTACCCTCTCTAAAACATTAAAATCTACAGCTAAAACAATCAAAATACTAGTAAATGCAAGTCAGTCCTAGTTATTAACTGTTTCAGCATGGGCTCAGTCCCCGAGACTGATCTCGTAACCATTTTGCGCTTGTTATAGTTTTCATGCTATAACCTTTTAATTAGTAAGCAAATGTTAACAAAATTTGGCAGATTATCAATAAACATTACAATGCTTTCATAGACAAAATATCAAATCTTTTTATTAAGTTTTAAGGCATGTTAAGCAATGTTTTTCTCATACCTTTTTTCTTTTTGCATGTTGCCTATCCACCATGCAAAGTAATTTTCGTTTTAAGATTAAAAATGCTTTTATGCATCAGGAAATTTTTAAATTTCAGATGCAAAATCTTTATAATGTACAGATAGTTATCAAACATTTCTTATGAAAAAACTTTACATTTTATCTGTTATTTTCACTAATGAATCTCTGTACGGGTTTGGTAGATTTGATTGATTTCATAATCATCATAAAAAATTAAGAAATAAATTATAACTTGAATAACCAAAAAATCATGAATTACTATATCAATACTATAGAACTACTATAATTTATCAAGCTTAGTTACTAAGCTGTATTTCAGTCTAAAAAAATTAGAAATTTCGAGCAGACTGAAGACACAACCTATCTCCTTAAAATCTTGGTTTGAAAGAAAGAGATGGTGTCCTAAGACTTTAAAATGGAAATAGAAATCATCGAACATTACCATGTGCAACAGAGTGATGTGCAAGTAAAGGTAGTGAGTGTTCTACAGAGGCTAATGTTAACATTTTCCTGGGTCTTCTTTTGTTATACCTTCAACTGTTGATGACACTTAACCCTACTTTTTTATGCTAATTGTACTACTGCATTAAATAATGCACCAAAAATTAGCATTAGCATTTTCCCACGCTGAAAATGTAATTCCAATAATATTTACCTCCACTGACAGTTATAGCTATTGCTTGACTTCCAAGATTTCTTCTTTGCCAATCTAAGCATTAGTCGGAGTTTTTTCTTGCTTGCTCCAGTCTTTTATACCCCACTCAATTGCCCTTGGAGATATTTGTCATATGATACTCTCTACCTGCATCAATGTGCCTTCTATCCTGTGATTGTATGTAAGCACCTCATTCAGGTGTTATCACTTTTTCAAGACTGACTCAATCCCAGTCTCTGATGCTGGCTCTTAAATAGGGAGGAATGGTGGGATAGTGTCTGCAGAGATAAGCATTATTGGAAATACATTTTCAATTTAGGCAAATATTAACTTCCAAAACATACTTACCCACACTTCCGCTTATAGCTAGAATCCCACATTAAAATGGTGGAGGGGCTGGTGAGGACATTATCCATACAGAAAGCATCTGCATAGATCATGGGTGTACCAAGATGATATTGGTACCTGAGTGAGGGAACTGCACTACATCCAGAACAGAACAGCTCTTCACCATGAACTTAGTTCCTGTATCAAGGGTGAAATTGTACATGAGTGATCATCACTGTAGGCCAGACCCAACCAGATAGCTAGGTTTCACTACTTGGGATTGGAATTAAGGGGTCTTGGTTCCTATATCCCATGTTGGTGGCTAGGGCAATTGGACTCTTCAACGTTACATACACACACACACACACATATATATATATATATATATGTGTAACATACAAATGAACAAAGACAAGCCCAAACAAAAATCAAATCAAAAAATGCTGCACAACAAGAGGATCCCCAGGGTACAAGCTATAATGTGGAATATATCTTCTAAATTATTCAGATTTTGTAAGATTTGTAATAAATTACAATCTTTCATTATTCATGATGTTAGAAAAATACATAGGTTCAAGAAGTCCCAGTTTGCCCCTGAAAAAGAAGAAAGGTCCACCTTTAGAAAGTGCTTGGGTTATAGGGTTTTATTCATTTCTATCAATATTTCATTATTAATGTTAAAATATTAATGAAAAACTTAATATTCAATGGATTTAATAAAGAAACTGAATAAAATTATTAAAATATTCTGTGATAAATATAAATGTATTAAATAAATATGAAGAAGTAAACATGAAGGAGATTTTGTTGATAGTTTCCAGTAAGTATTTTTAGTTTTAATAAGGTCATTTAAACAACTTGGCATTACTTTAATGCAGATGCACACTTTGTAGCATATAAAGGCTTGTGTAGAGTCTGAAAATTTGTAGTCACAGTGGACTTAACGAATGGTGGTTGAGAATTATACTAGTTAGTTTAGATAACTTGGTTGAGTTTTTCTTCTGGTATAATTTGTCTACTGTGCTACTAATTAGTGCTTTACTACTACCATGAGGGCTGGAATGCAACCTCAGGAGGTAAGTTTATCTTATTTACCTCTGAGTGGTAGTACCTTATCTAATTTTTTGTTCTTTGTTACTTTTACTGTGAGAAGCAGTCACCTTCCCACAACTGTTTGCAGGCAGTGAAGAGTAATTTAAATGTGGGGACATTGTGGGCTTGAGCACCCACATCTTGCTCTCCTAATTTCTACTTCTTTTGATTATTTTATTTTTTGAATTTTTTCATACGAGGTTTGTGAAAGGATGTTTAGACTGATAGATGGTGTATCTCCACCGCAAAGTGGGCCCTACTTCTTCAGTCACATCCAAAACCCAGGGCACATTTTATATCCCACATTGTAGCCTGGACCCTGGGGATCCCCTTGATT
>NW_013669580.1:86963-91272 GCF_000517525.1 Limulus polyphemus
GTCAACACTACCAAACCCAACGGGCGTACATTTATTATCCCACATTGTAGCCGTCGGACCCTCGGGGTAGTCCCTTCGTATTTGTTGCAGCTATTTTTATTTTGTATTATATATATATATATATATATAAACACACTACTGATTGAATCTATAGCCAGAGTGATGCATTCCGAACCACTGGAATCATGATGAGAAAGTAAGCAATATCTAAGTGGACAAACCTTTTCCACCTGAAGAAGCCTGAAAGGCAACAACTCAGGCTCAGAATGATGGGATTGGGTATGTGTTACTCAACCAAAAGAACAGAATTCATCTGGTCTGGAATTACAAACATTCATCCTCACTCCCCCAGCCAAGTGAGCAAGGAACATTCCACTTGCCTCCAAAATTATGGTGAGAATATGGAACAAATGTGCTCAACCTATGACCCAGGATAAGACCACTCCATGTTTGGAATTAGGAGGAGATAATGATCCCCTTCCATGAGCAATGTACTGAACTGATATTGATCAAAAAGAAGAGCCAAGCATACCTCAAACAAATAGCAGAACATCTAATCTGAACTAGTATTATGAGTAGACTCCCACGTAGGCTGGTGCTGCTCCTACCTACATCTGGGGAAAAAAAATCCAAGTAGGAGGGCCCCAAACCTACCCTCTTCTCTTAGAGTGGAGGAATTCACTCTATCACTCTGGCAGAAAAGCCTCTGTCCATCACCTCAGTGACTAGAAACTGGGTGTGGTAAAGACTCTCTAGCTCCACTAATAGAATCTGGGGGTAATGCATGCTGGGGACTCCAGAGGAACAGTTCCCCAAATGTTTAAAGGCAAATCTACCCCAATTTATTCAATCCAATGATCATCAGGGATGGGAAGGATCCCCTTTACTTTCACTCACGACAGTCCATGAGTGGAAGTCAAGCACAGTATGATAATACCACCTGATGAGCTCCAAGGTGATCTTTTGGAACACCTCATTTCTCCACAGCCCATTGCAACCAGTAGTAAGTAAAGTGAAAATTGGTTGCTAGAGCAGAATTGGATTGATAAACGAGAAACTACCAGATCGTGTCAATAATGTGAAGGAAGAGTATTGGGAGAAGTCCATATACCAGCCTGCACGATGTTCTCCAGCAGACAATTTAATTGGGCAGCTAAAAACATAGAAATGTGATGAATCTGATAAGACGTGACTCACAGAATAACCAATATGGATCAATTTGTGAAGCCACCTCATCAAGGTAATTGGGGATAAATCACGGGAAACTGAAAGATCTCAATGAATAAAGAGTCAATTTTTAGCACCTCTAAAGGAGTTAGTGTGATGGGACATAACAAACGATCAGGGTCTGAGCTGTCATATAGGTGAGAAATAGTTGGCAAATGAATTGGTGAGAAGGATTTATCTCCTTCTCTGGCTGCCAGTCTTAGGAAGGAAGGACCTATAATATTATAGCAAAATATAAGTAGAGTGCTAAAGAGTCCTATGTGTATGCAGATCAAACAACTCTGACCTACAATATCCACATGCTAGCAGCAACAAAAAATACATTTTAAAAGAAAGGTGATACATACTACAAGAGGCTAAAAGCTCGAATGGATGTTGAGACAAAGCATGTAATACCACCATAATATCACAGTTAGGTAATTGAAAAGGCCTTTTGAGACAAAGGACAGCAAATGATCTAAGAAAGCCAGATAGAACTGAGGACTCAAATACTTTCCACTGTTTAGAATACCAAAAAGGAATGGATATAGCTGCCTTATACATAGTGATGATACACAGAGCTAGACATTTGTCACAAAATGAGATATGATGGGCACATTTGGGTAAAGTGAGTTCAATTTACTCGTGAGACACCACTGGCAATAAGTGTGCCATTTCCATTGAGAAATGGCCATTGTGGGTCCACAGAGAGATTAAGACAAATACAATGCAACTTTAGAAGTTAAAACCCAATGCCGTGCAAAGGACCACATAACTTCAATGCATGAAATTTGAGTTTTGGAATGTCTGATCAAGGTTGAATTAACAGAGATGGCCAAAGAGGAAGTGGCAGAGGTGGACACTCTTGAAGATACTGTACAAGAGGAAACCATGGTTGGGCCAGCCAATCTGGAGCTACCAACAGCACTCGACAAGAAGTGTATAGAACCATAGCCAGAACTCTAGGTAACAGACAAATCATGGGGGAAGGCATAGAAGTGCAATCCTGTCCAGTCTTGACTGAACACATCTATTGCCAAAGCCCAAGGATGAGCTACCGGGGACCAAAACGCTCATAGTTGAGAGTTACAATGAGTGGCGAATGCATATATCATTGGAGTCCCAAACTGAGAGCAAACCCACCAGAGAACCTTGTGATGGAGCATCCATTTGGTCAAGAGAAATCGAGTTGGGCCAAGACAGTTGATCTGGTATCAAATTGATCACCCCTGAAACATGGCAAGCGAGGAGACTAATATGATGGGAGTGAGCCCAGTAGAGAATATCTGAAGTTTGGAAACAAAGGTCCATAGAGTGTGTGACCTCTTGATAGGAAATATAAGATACCACTGTGGAACTGTCAGAATGAATCATGAAGATTTTCCCCTTCAACCTTGAACCACTGCCAGTTGGAGAGAAAGAATCTCTAAAATATTGATGTGAAAGTAAGATTGGTCATCTGCCCATAGACCCTGAAATTCCTGACCATTGATATACACACTCTATTCCTGAAGTGAGGCATCTGTGAAGATATGCTTCTCAGGACGAGGTGGCAGCATAGGAATACTGATGGTAGTGCTTGTCCAATGTAACCACCACTCAAAATCTAAGATGTTGCTCTTGAGTATGCATACTGGATGATCCAGTGGAACACAGTTCATAATCCATTGGTTGCGCAGCAACCACAGATGGTGGACCACATGTGTGCTCAACCCAAAGGAATTAGATATTTGAGGGATGCCCACATCCCCAAAAGAGGGTGAACCATTCACCCAGTTGAAGGAAATTTGAATAAGAGCCTAACTGCCTGTTCTATAACCTGGAGCCAGATGGGAGTCATCTGAGCCTGACATAAGAGAGTGTTGAAAAAGACACAGATGGAGAATGTATTGAGTTGGCAAGAGAATGGATTTCTCAACTCTGATAAGAAAGCCAGCTTTGGTGGCTTCTGAAAGGAGAATCTGGGTGTCTTGTTCTGCCAACTGACAAGATGGTGCCAGAAGTAACCAGTCATCCATATAATGGTGTGAACATTGTATGACTCTGCAGAAGACATATGGTGCAGATGCTAGGCCAAAAAGCAGAGCCTTGAACTTCAGAACCTGACTTTCTGCATTAAATGTAGATAGCAGCAGGATGACTTAGCTATCAGAATGTGGAGATATGCATCGGCAATATCTAACACAATCATACATAGACATGGTGAAAAATGACAACACAGGTTGAGAAAGGACTCCATTGTGAAGCTGGGAGGATTAAGAATTGGTTGAGATGAGAAAGATTGATGATGGGATGCCGGTCTTCTTGAGCACAACAAATAAACAGCAATAAAATCCTGGATGAACAGGGTCGACTCTCTCTACTGCCCCCTTGACCAACAACTCTGATAGCCCTGGAATGAAAATCTATACTCCATGAACCTGACCCTTCTGCACCAAATGTATATAGCAGCAGGATGACTCAGCTATTAAAATGTGGAGATATGCTAGGCCAAAAAGCAGGGTGGTTAGGTAGATTAACTCCATCGAACAAGGCATCTCTACCCAATAAGTCCTAACAATGTACAAGGCAGAAA
Source organism: Limulus polyphemus (assembly GCF_000517525.1). Classification (NCBI taxonomy): domain Eukaryota; kingdom Metazoa; phylum Arthropoda; class Merostomata; order Xiphosura; family Limulidae; genus Limulus; species Limulus polyphemus. The sequence continues at coordinate 90,745 of NW_013669580.1, forward strand.
ACCAAGGAAATAGCAGAAGCTGACAATCTTACCAAAATAGAAGTCATCAAAGGATCCAATTTGTCATCAAATTGATGTGGGGAATGCTGAGAGACTTCTGACAAAAGTTGGATAAATATCTCAGAACAGTAGTGAGAGTTAGACAAATCGAAGAAAACTGTGATCTGTTCAAAATTATCGCAGGCTCCAGTCTGGAACCCCACATGTCCAAAACAGGACCAAATCTTTGGGAATCTAAATATACGTTCTCCTGGCAGTGGTAAGCCAAAGCATGCTGTTCCAACAAATGCGAAGAACAAGGCATAGCTATTCCATCATGTAACTGAGTGGTCAACCTCCCAGCATGAACAGCAATATCAAATGAAGCAGATAAAACTAAGTAATCATCCTCAGACCTTTCTCCAAGGAAGGAGTACACTCAAAGGCAACCAGGGAAAGCCCCAAAACCTCACAAACTTGATTGACTAACTAAAGAAGAGAGCAGGAGGTGGCTGATCCAAATTGGACCTCGGAAAAAGCCGACCTAGT
>NW_013669580.1:91371-101119 GCF_000517525.1 Limulus polyphemus
GCTGATCCAAATTGGCCTCGGAAAAAGCCGACCTAGTAAACAAAGGCACTGGAAAAAGATAGTCCAAATTATCTCCAGAATGCCTGGATCATCAGTAAAAGTAGCCTCAGTACACCCTGGAGAGACATTCCTGGACCAAATTTATGTCTCCATCTCACATCAAATCAGTTCAGGGACAGCCTCTCCACGAATATTGAGAGATGCTAGATAACAGAGGTGAAACATGGGAGGTCTGATTAGCCACCACTGCTGGAAACAGTAACCCAGGATAAAAAGGTGGGAATGAGGACCCCAGAAGGAAGCCATGCAAGCACTATAATAATGGACAGGACGCAGAAGTATTTCTGGATCAGTAAGTGGGTAGAGATGAGATATAGAGGATAGGCAGATAAAGGAAAAGGAGGACTGATCTTCTCGAGCTGCAGAGATCTTAGAAAGGAGAGCATGATTCAGATAAAGGATAAAGGAGGAGGAGTGGTACAAGGTCCTGATAACGTTGAGGCAAAAATATCCATCCTAAAATGCCTTCAAACCAGAAGGAGGAGAAAATAAGCCTTCAAAGAAAGGTGAAACAGGAAACATGTAGAAAGAGGTTCAAACAGAGATAAAGCGAGGGCATGAAAAGCCATGTTAATATCCCAGTCCGGAAGCAATGGATGCCTCGGTGGCTAATGGAAAGAACTGATCAACGTGAAAAGGACAGGGGAAGCAAAGACCTTGCAGAAATAGAAAAATGGAAGGTATGGGATAATGCCACCCAAAACCCCAAACTTGGGAAGACTGAAGAACCCCTCTCAAAGAGTCACGTGAGGAACCCAGAGATACAGGCAACCATTGGGTGAGAAGCCCAGAAACCCTGAGTCAATACTCAGGAGTAATAAACCTTCCTCTTGCATTGATAGATGGCCAAAGAAGAAGGGAAAATGAAATGGGCTAAATGTGAATTTACTCTGTGAGAGAAACCAGAACTCCTTGTCAAGGAATTGACAAAAGCCAGGCACGAAGACAGAGGACAGACTGCATAGGATGGAGCACCAGTGACTGGGGTTGACAGAGGAGGTCAGGACAGAAAAGAGAAGGAAGAGGAGGGACCACCTGCAGTTGGAGCAACAGGGGGAACCAAGGTTGAGTGGGCCAGTAAGGAGCAATCAAAAGGACTGTGCGTAGAGTGGCATGGATGAAAGAGACCATCTGATGAAGTAAATGGATGGGAGAGTAAACCAAGGAACAATGTAGGCCCTGTTCAACCACCAATGGAGATTGTCTACAAAGAATGAGGGAAGGGATATAGAAGTATTCAAGGGATCCCAGGCGAGGATCCATTGAAGAAAACACATATGGCTCTGTCCAGTGGTATGAGAAGGGGGTCATGAAGGACCACAACCCAAAAGTGATAGAACCTTGCGAGCTGTAAGTGAGAGAACAGACAGGGATTTCCAAATAGCCCATTCTATACAATGGAGTCAGAGAGGAGAATGTTGGGCCTGACTGAGACGGGTGTTGAAGAAAACACCCAAATGGATAAGGTACTGGATAGGATAAAGTAAAGACTTCTCCAATTTGCCCATCCATGCAGGTTCCACCAGAAGCAGATGAATGTGGCGGGCCGATTCCTGTTAGGAATGAGCAAGAAGAAACCAGCCCAGTCATCCATATAAACATGGAAGTGCATTCCCATGGCATGAATATACCAAACAAAGGAGCAGACCACATGTAAGGTGCTGAGGCTAAGCCGAAAAGTAAGGCATGAAACTGGTAGGTAACCTCCCAATGGACAAACCTAAAACATTGGTGTGAACACTCTGCCACAAGAGTATGTAGTTAAGCATTGGAAATGTACACCTTGGTCATCCAAAAACCTGAAGAAAATGCCCACAAAAGAGAAAGGTATGTCTCCATGGTATACTGATTGAGATGGGATAAATTAATGACAGGATGCCAGTCCCCAGTCTACTTGGGAACCACAAACAGGCGTGTGTAAAAATACCTGAGAACCTGGTGTAGCTGATTCGATGGTCTGTTGTGCGATGAGGTCCAGAACTGCCTCTGAAAGATGCTGGCATGTCGAGGAATCTCGAGGAGAAGGGAAGGCAACAGGAACACTGGATAAGGGAGAAAAAGAGAGAAAAAGGGGATAACGTATCACTCAGAGAGCACTTTGTGAAACCAAACACCAGCGAGAAAAGATCCCCATCAACGAACAAAATTAAAGGTATGAGCCCCCACTAGGCCTGAACCAACCACATAGACACTGGTACTGCTGTTGGCAGATCAGACATCATCCAGTAAATCATCGAACCATGGCACCACAGGAAGAAGTTGGGAAGGTCAGGGGGACAGGAATCTGTGCTACGCTTGGCCCCGACTGCCAAGTTAGTAAGGGTAGAATGTTGATGGGGCAAGGACACTCGCAACTCCAAAGACTCAGGAACCGAATCAAATACATAATGCTGCAAAAATGGTACCATGCGGAGGTCCCTCAGATATGGAGCCTGGAAACACGTCCGTGCCAAATCAGTTTTATGGCCCAAGGGGTCCTAACAACAAAAAACCATGTTTGAAGCACGAGAGTCATAGACGACAGATGAGCCAACGTAGAAATAAGGATGCAGAGGATGTCAGCAGAAAACCCCTCAGGGTTCCTGTAAGGAACCTCTGACAGAAGGTGAAGGGAGGAAATTTAACTTAACAGGGTTGTGAGGGTGAGAAGAAGGTAAGAAAATTGGGCTTGGGTAGGTTGGACAGGGTAATCTGGGATTGCCCCCCAAACAGGTAGAACCGACCCAAACAACTGTTGGTTGAGAAAGGGAAAGTCTGCCCTATGATAAGCAAGGGCAAACTGATCTGAAGTCTGTGGGAGACATGACATACTAACACCCTTCCACAATTGAGAGGCAAATTAGTCAGCATGAACCCTAATATTGGGGGGCAGGGAAAGACTAAATAAGGTCGAGAAGTTGTTTCATATAAAAGAGAAGGTCTAAAGCCATAGGAAACAGGTGTAAGAGACAAAATATCACATATCTGAGGGATAAAGTCTAAAAAGACCAATGACGACAAGCTGAATTATCAGTGAACAGGAAGACAGACAAACTCCAGGGTGGGGGAAGCAAATGATCAGAACTGTCATCAGCCTGGCCCAGCCAACAAGCTCAGGAGGAAGTGGGGCAGAAGTATGCAAGAGAAGTTGGCTCATATACCACTCAACCTCCCGGCAAATGAGCGATGATACATCACTCGATAGATCATCCGCGCCCGTGGTTAAAGATGTTGGCAAAGTACCCGAAGTGGTGACTGTAACTTCGGAATTCATAAGTGGAAAATACAAGGAAGTAATGATTTAATAAAAATATTAACTTCATAATTGTGAAGTGCAGTAAATAAAGCTAAGAAAAAATGAAAAAAATAAACCACTTCAAGGTAACTGAACAATGTAAGAAATAATGTCTGAACTCGACAGCTGCTAAACGAGAACCGATAGTTTGGTAGTAATGCGTAGAGAGAGTCACATGTGTCACATGATAGTAGTGCTCTCCTATTGGCAGAGAAGTGGCACATATCTGTTATTTTATCATTATTAACTTTATATGGTGTTGATCAATTTGACCGACCTCGTAACCATCATAAAAATTAGGAAATAAACCTAAATTACCTTTTTTGTTCCAGAATAACTGTAAATTGTAATAGGAAACCACAGATGTTTATTTTAAATACCTTAAATCTCTTAACTGTATAAATCTATTTATATATTTATTAATTTTTGTTTAATTGACCTTTGAACCGTGTCTGACTAAAAAATACCCCAACAGAAGTTGAAAACTACACGGTTCACGTGCTTCGACATGACCCTATCCAACAGCGTAATGCAGAAGCTTCTGGCATATATACCACATGAAAGTTATTTATTATTTTTCTTTCATTATCTTACTTAACAACTTTCTATTTTTATGACTTTAGTTACTTTTATAATAAACAGTTAAAGCAAATGAAAAATAAAAAGTCTCATAATTAAATATCAAACATTTATATTTTCAGTAAAGCGATATATTTTATTCGTTATTTTTTGTACTGTAACATTATATATATATATATTTCTCCAGGTTGTAGGTAAGTAATCAAATTATAACAAAAATAAAGTTTGCAAAATAAAATGTATAATATTGTTAGTAGTGATTACAAATCTTCAAAGTACTTATGGCCAGAGTTTTCACTCTCACCTTTTCACACATATTTTCTGTAGTTATTTTATTGCCAGTAGATGAATTAGAAATTAGAAGAAACAAAATTAATAGTGCTCTGTTCTTTTCAGTACAGACAATGAAGTTCCAAGTAAAGCTCTTGAGAGTTTCTTCTAATCTTTTTACACTTATTTCATATGTTTATTTCACTGTTAGCAGCTGAAGTAGAAACCTGTCAAATACAAAGCAATGAATTACCATTCCTGTTTAGGTGTTACCGTACTTTAACACCGTCAATATCAAATAAGTTCATGCAGCAAAATTCTCAGAATGATGAAGTGGTGGGCGGGGCCAATATGGTGGGTTCGCTAAATATCATGGTATCTCAGCAAATAGAAAAGGTAGGAGGTTCTTATTTTATATTCTAGCTTGCTAATATTGAACAATTGAGTTTCTAATTCATACGAAACTATAGATGTTATATTGTGGGCATCATAGAATGTAATCTGACCAAACCCAGGAGACAATGTGACATACAAGATATGATATTTAGCTTTTTTTTAAATATTTAGTTTCAAATTAAGAAACTAACTAATGTATAATGCTAAAATTTGAATTATAATCTATAATTTGGTACCAAACTTATTGACATACATTAATAAAATAATAGCTAAATAAAATGTTGAATGTAAATCTACAAACGTGATGACATGCTGTCTGACCATTACTCATCTTAATAGGGTTAATGGAAATTTCTATCTTATTATTACTGTTTTACATTATTTCTAAAATCAATTAACCAAGATTATGATTAAATCAATTGTTACAAAAATAATGAATTAAATGAAATTAGGGTTTCTGACTATTTTCATTTATTCCAACTATCCAAATAATTCAAAGAGTATATTTGTTTTTGTTTTTAAGCACAAAGCCACATAATAGGCTACCTATGCTCAGCCCAGTTTTAGCCTTATAAGTATTTCTTTTTTTACGTCAACTTTGTTATGCACTAGTGATTCAAGTTGGGGGAGGGTTATGATTCAAGGGTCTTGATTTCAATTTCCACTGCCACTAAATTTGCTCGCCTTATCTTTGTTATAGTAAGGCCACCAAGTCTATCTGTCACTGTGAGTAGTTTTGAACTGCTGACAGGAGGCAAGGCAACTGAGTGACAGCATCTGCCACCAACTTGTAGGTACATTGGTTGGAAGCACTGTACTAACTGATTACTCAAATTTAATTGATTAATGGGGTAATCAATTGATCAACCAGCAAATACCACTTATTGTGAGCTCTTGACAGAAGTCAAGTTTCACTGAACTCCATTTATAACAACCATTTGCTTTCTTCCCTCTAGCCACAATTCAATTCAATAAGTCAACTTAGCCTCCATACCTATAAAAAAATCTCTTTCTGAACAAGCTTTTTATGTGTCACCTTGTTAAATGCTTTCTGAAAATCCAGAAACACCAAATTCACACCTCTACTTTCATCTACATAAAGAGTAACCTCTTCAAAAATGTCAAAATATTAGTAAGGCAAGATTTTCCACTAATGAAATTATGCTAACTAGCTATCAGTTGTAAACATTGTTAAATGACTTTACAAGGCATCTTTTATCAGACTTTCATTTTCCACCATGGTTGTAAGACTAACAGACCTATGATTACTAGGGCAATTTTTATCACCTCCTTTGAAAAGAGGAGTTATATTAGCTAACTTCCAATCTTCTGATAACTGCCCACTACCCAAGGATATAAAAAAAATAGTAGCAAGTGGCTCACATATTCAAACCCTGAAGAAAGTATTAGCCGTCCCATGAGCTTTATCATTCCTTACACCATTTCTACATTGGAAGTTAACAATAAACTTAAAATAGCATTGTTCCTTGTAGGTTCCCTGACCATCTGGTGAAGAAACCATCCTGAACAGTTTCTAAAAACTTGTCTCCCTCATGGTTTGACTGTAACATCTTCTAATCTATATGTCTGAATTTAAAAGAATTTAAGAAGAATGGCTGGATGGAAGAAAGCATAGGGTTGTTATAAACAGAGTTCAGTCAAACTTGATTAATGTCACAAGTGGGGTACCTCAGGGCTTAGTCTTAGGACCTTTGCTCCTTTTCATTTATATCACTGATATAGATGAAGGAATGGTAAACAAGTTATTTAAATTTACTGATGATATTAAGGTCTTCGGTGTTGCTAGCTGTGAGGAGGATGCTACTATACAAAAGGATTTGGAATAATTAGTAAACTGGAGAAATAAATGGCAGATGGGTTTTAATTATAATAAATTCAAAATAATACATGTGGGTTATCACAATTATAATTGTACGTATAATTTGGATGGGAATAACCTTAACAGTGTCATGAAAGAAAGGGATCTTGATGTAATAGTTGATCAGTCTATAAAGCCATCCAAACAGTATGCTGTTGCTAGTGGTAGGGCAAATAGGATTTTAGGTTGTATATCTACAGAAATATTGAACACAAGTCTAAAGATGTTGTACTTTCATTGTATAGATCACTGGTTAGGCCACATTTCGAATATTGTGTTCAGTCTTGGGCTCCTTACCTTAAGAAAGACATTGAATTGTTGGAAAGGATTCAGAGAAGGGTTACTAGAATGGTGTCCAGAATGGAGAGGTTGTCATACTAAAAATGGTTGAAATCTTTCAAATTATTTTCTCTTGAAAAAAAGAAGATTTAGGGGAGATCTGATTGAGATGTTTAAGATTGTAAAAGGAATTGATAGTATTGATGCATCATCTTTTATCATACTTAACAGTGAGAATAGTAGGAATAGGGGACACAAATATAAATTTTGGCAGGGTAGAAGTCATCTTCAGCTAAGACAGTTTCATTTTTTTAACAGGGTAGTTGACCTTTGGATGTTGTCGAAGTAGTAAATTTAAGTGAGTTTAAGAGAAAGCTTGATAACTATATGAATGGTAAGGGCTGCATTTAAGCTTTTTTAAATTATTTATTAATTTAAGTTTTAGTTCAGTTTAGAAGATGGCCCAATAGGTTCCATGTTGTTCCAAAACGTTATATTATGTTATTATTAGCTAATTTTTCTCTTGCATGTTAAACCTTATGTTCCTCTGGTGGCATTTCTCACAGTTTATTCTTTTCTTTATTGCTTCTACTCTATTTTGAATAGCTTTCAATTTCTCCTCCAACCAGCAAACTCCATAAATAAGTTGCACTTCTTCAATACTAGTTTTCTTAAAAGTATATGTCAGTCCTGAATGGCCAAATAAAACCCACTCCTTGCACCCATCACATCCTACAAACTATGTAGTGACAAAGAGGTCAGATACTTGGTTTTTTTCTTATTTACATTAATAATATTGATAGGACATAATTAGCAAATCAGTAGAGTCTGCTGACAACTTTAATCTTTCGAGTATCTCTAACTATATTAAGAATGCTGAGGTACTAGAGAAGGGCTAGATCAATGGATAAGTTCAGCAAATATGCTAAAGTTTAAAACTTATTACAGTAAGTACAAGGTAATACATTTGGGTTATCATATTTTGGATCACATTTATATACATAATAGTTTAATACAATCTACTTAGGATGAGAACACACAAAACACCATACCTGGACATAAGAAACTTGGCATAGTGATGATAAGTCATTCAAACTACTGAAGCATTGCACTGTTGATAGTACTAAAGTATCAAAATTAATAGAATTTTAAAATGTATTTATAAACATTGATTACAAATCAAAAAAGTTGCTACTATGTTAGTCCTACTACTACTAGTAGTAGTATAACCAAAACACAGCTACTGTTACTGTAAGTTAATGGTGATAGTCCATTAGCCTGAGGGCCCATTACTCCAAAGGCCCAATAATCTAAAGATGCAAGTTTTTTAACAGTTAAAATGTAATGTTAAATTGATTGATTGTTTAAATTTGTGAAATTTTATGACAAAAATACCCCAGTATATGATCAAAAAGGTTGCAATTTCTCATGAAGGGTTGAATAATGTTTATCGTCATTTCCCCAATGTGATTTTCTTGTACCCGTGTATAGTGTTAGCTGCAGAACATACATATTTATATGCATCAGGTTTGGATTTAAGAATCTAGCTGTTCTTACTCCATAGTTCTGAGACAACAATTGTCATATAGCTGATTCATTAAACATGTTGAAAGCTTTCAGTCAGTAAAATTATCTTAATACTAGAACAATGCAATGAACTGAATACTACAATGTCCATTCAAATATTTCTGTTGTTTGTATTTTAAATGAGTGCAAGCAGTCAGGAGTAGCTGGTCCCCCATACCCCCACCAAGACAAGAGATGCCCTTTAAACTTTTCATTTGATATTTCATTCATCTATTATGGACCTTCGAATTTGTTTATTCATTCAGTTTTGACCTATAATATTGCAAAAACCAAAAATCTAGCTTTTGGACTATTGGGCCATTGGAATACTGGGCGGTCAACCAACTTAACAAATCATCAATTAGGCCTCACTTGGTATACTGTGTACATTGTTGGTCTCCTTATGCTGCTTAAAACTTAGAAGCGAAATTGACTTACTCAATTACTTGAATTTGAAAATGGTCAGAGCTACTCCAAAAAGGATAATTTCGGAAATCGAAGGGTTACCTTAGTTATTGTAAGTTATGAAAGTTACAGTTATACTTAAACATTAAAAATTAAAGGGCTTGATAGCCTCATACTGATAGTTGATGTACATGTTTTTCAGTTTCAGTTAAATTTTCTTTCCAAAGCAACATATTAATAAAAATGGCAATAATATGGCAATAATTAGTTGTGATTTCTTTTTAAAATTCTACTAAATTTTATTGCTTGTAAGTTTACACCCAGTTTCAATTTTAACTTTAGATCCACTTATAACAATTTTCTATTTACCTCATCAACATGGAACCAACAGTCAAATTACAGACTTCTGAAATAGTTTCGATTTATTTAGCATAGCATGGTGATTCCTAAAAGTAAAACAGTACAAACAATCCGTTTTGACGTCGAAATGCTATAGCGACACCTTTTGGCCATAAATAATTTACTTGTTTAAATACTTACAACACAGCCATACATTTAAAAACTAAAATTTGTTTCAGCTAACTTTTCAGAACGTTTTGCCATTATACTTACAGCTTCATCAGGAAAATGTAATTACTCAGTGATGAAGCCGTGATAGTAAAAACAAAACAAGTTTTATTTTCTGAACCATAGTAGTGTATAAAAGCATTATAAATTTAAGAAATTCAAATTGACTTGTATGACAGGAGATTTAGGAGATTATAGAAGATCAAGAAAGTTGGTGAAACAGGAAACTAGGACATGAAAAAGGATGTATGAGAAAAGGTTGGATGAAAATGTAAAAATTAACAGTCAGAATTTCTTTAAATAAATTAAGGGTAAACAAACTATTTGGACCCTTAAGGGATAATAAAGGAAGGCTCATATCTGATGATTATGAGATGGCTGGGTTATTAAATTTTGCATTTTCTTCGATTTTACTAACAAAGTGTTGCGTCAGCGAGGTCACGTGACTAGTGTCACACCACATTTCTAGAACT
>NW_013669580.1:102119-106083 GCF_000517525.1 Limulus polyphemus
AGAGTTGGCGGTGGGTGGTGATGACTAGCTGCCTTCCATCTAGTCTTACACTGCTAAATTAAGGATGGCTAGCGCAGATTGACCTCGTGTAGCTTTGTGCAAAATTCAAAACAAACAAACTACTGTTTTCCTTGTAAGCTTTTCAAAATTGGAAAATTAGCGACGGTCGGATACGGAGATTGGGAGCATTCTCGACGAGCACTTGAGGAGCATGAACGATCAACACTGCACTGCACGAATGTTGTTTCACTTGCAAAACGATCTGCCAAATCTGGCCGAGTCGACAAAACAATGGTCAGATATGGAGCTGAACTCCAGTCTTACTGGTGCCACATTTTGAGAAGAAGTGTGTGTTATAAGCTTTCTTGTTCAGCGTGGTCTTGTACTCTGTGGTTCGAATGAAACTGTGGGTTCACCAAACAACGGAAATTTCCTTGGTCTGATAGAACTGTTATCAGAATATGACTCATTCCTAGCTCAGCACCTCCAAAAGTATGCAAATAAAGGGCGTTGACATACCAATTATCCACAACATTCAATGAACTTATAACCTTACTGGGAAAATATGTATTAAACGACATCATCGTTCATGTAAAGAAGGCAAAGTACTTTTCAGTTACAGTGGATTCTACCCAGACGTTAGCCATGTGGACCAGCTGACATGTGTGCTGCAGTACTTAAAAGAAGACACACCAGTTGAACGTTTCACGTGTTTCCTCGACATTACTGGTCACATAGGGCAAGATCATGCGACTGCTCTGCTTAAATGTCTTGAGGATGTTGGTATCGACACTGCAAACTGCCGGGGCCAATCATATGACAATGCATCCAATATGAGTGGAACGTACAATGGGATGCAAGCAATAATTCGTCAGAAAAATCCTCTGGCAGTATTTCTACCTTGTGCTGAATTTGGTGGGTCAAGCCGCAGTTGGTTGATGTCGTCCAGCGATCACATACTTTGATTTGTACAACAATTGTATGTATTCTTTGCAAGTTCAACTGCACGTTTTGCTCATTTAATGGATTCACTAAGACCAAAAGGATTATATGTCCCAAAAAGTTTGAGTGACACACGTTGGTCGGCTCATGCAGATGCCACGAGAGCTATACGTGAGGGTTACAACAAGATAGCTGATGTTCTAGACAACATTACTGCATCTTATCTTTACGAAAAGATGTGCGCATTGGAAACTGGTTTTTACAGTGCATTCTGGAATACCATCCTCAGCCGTTTTAATCAGACAAGTAAGAGTCTCCAAAGTGAGTCCATTGATCTTAACATAGCTGTAGCTCTCCTGAAATCCCTGTCAACATTTGTTTAGTCGCTTTGATGATTTTGTGGCCGACGGTATAAAACACTCAAAGGTCAAGTAAACGGAAATATAATGTTTGTTTTTATCCTCTAGATTATGGTCGCTCAGCCGAGATCAAACTGAGTCCTAAGAATGCTTTTCCTGTTAGGGATTCACTTTTGTAATTGACGTGCAACAAACAAAGCTTGATAGGCGTGCAAGCTCTTATACGGAGATAAATGATCAATTTGGATTTCTCCGGAGACTTTTAGAAATGGACCTAGACTAAATTCGCTCAGCAGCTTCAAAACTGGTCAGGATATATACATCAAACCTCGACGAGCGCCTCGGTGATGAACTGATTCAGTTAAAGGCATTACTGGATGAGAGTGGTAAGAATAACCTCAGAGAAGCCACGATGTACAAAATACTCAAGAATAATAATATGAAGGCTACCTTTCCCAACACTGAATTTACCTCTCACTGATGATATCAACTCCAGTGGTGAAAGATCATTCTCTAAACTAAAGTTGACAAAGAACCATTTGAGGTCTACCATGATTCATTCAAAGTTCGTTAACCTTGTCATTCGAACCAGATATTTTGGAGACCTTGGATGTTAATGACATTTTACTTACTTTTGCAAGACGTAAAATAAGAAAGAAATTTCACCTGTAAAAATGGAGATTGTACGAACTTACTGTTCACTTACTTACTTGTCACTTTTAAATTGTATGTTTCTTATATAAATAGTTCAAATAATTATCTAACTCAACAATTTATTATTTTTATTTTGGTTTATTAGTTTATGCTTAAATATTGACATTGTGTAGAGCTGTCGGTTTTATCTAATGGCATAGAAATTTAGTATTTTTGTTTACTTTCCGAGTTTATGTTTGAAAATAAATGTATTATTTGAAAAGGGGGTGATTGTTTTTAAATGCATATAGGCCAATCCTAATATTTCAGGCTCTGCCTTTGGTAAGGGTCCTCTATAAAATATTTGTCCACAATCTTAATCCGGCCTTGGGATGAGCATTCAAATCTTTTCAAATATAAGTGATGTGTTACTAGAAATAAGAATTCAAATTTGATATTTCGAAAAAAAAGTAACGATTTTTATTTATCTTTGTAACTATGCAGACACATTTGAAAACATTCTAAAGTGTATTTATGTGTTCAGTTTACCCTATACTATGAATAACATAAAATGTGTTAAATAGTTTACTTTCATCTAGTGATGTTCCTGGTGGCTTGGTGATAAGCTTTACGGTTTATAACAATAGAATTCGGATTTAAATACCTGCTTTAGGCAAAACAGGCAAATCTATCAACAGGAATCACCGTTTTTCTTAACCTATAATAATCTAGTCGCTATATTCCGTCACTCTTCTGTCGCCGCACTAACACCTGAACGTGTTCTTGTACCTATAATAACCTAGTCGCTATGTTCCGTCACTCTTCTGTCGCCGCACTAACACCTGAACGTGTTCTTGTACCTATAATAATCTAGTCGCTATATTCCGTCACTCTTCTGTCGCCGCACTAGCACCTGAACGTGTTTTTGTACCTATAATATTCTAGTCGCTATGTTCCGTCACTCTTCTGTCGCCGCACTAACACCTGAACGTGTTATTGTACCTATAATAATCTAGTCGCTATATTCCGTCACTCTTCTGTCGCCGCACTAACACCTGAACGTGTTCTAGTACCATTAATAATCTAGTCGCTATATTCCGTCACTCTTCTGTCGCCGCACTAACACCTGAACGTGTTCTTGTACCTATAATAACCTAGTCGCTATATTCCATCACTCTTCTGTCGCCGCACTAACACCTGAACGTTTTCTTGTACCTATAATAATCTAGTCGCTATATTCCGTCACTCTTCTGTCGCCACACTAACACTTGAACGTGTTCTTGTACCTCATCTAACTTACCTCATCTGATCAGAACAGAAAATATGATGATTGGAATAATTATGAATTCAACCCTTCTAAATTTTTGTGCAGGTCTTCTGCATGTAGTATAATATTCCTATTAAACCGCCCCCAGTGGCAGAGAGGGATGTCTGCGGACTTACAACGCTAGAAAACGGGTTTCGATACCTGTGATGGGCAGTGTACAGATAGTTCATTATGTAGTTTTATGCTTAAATACAAACAAACAAACTCGCATATTAACAGCTATAAACTCATATTACTTTGACCTCGATGCTGAGTACCCTGACACGGCATGGCCAGGTAGTTAGGGAACTCGACTCGCAATCTGCAGGTCGCGGGTTCGAATCCCAGTCCCACCAAACATGCTCGCTTTTTTTTTAGCCGTGGGGGCGTTATAATGTGACGGTCAATAACACTTTTCATTGGTAAAAGAGTAGCCCAAAAATTGGCGGTGGGTCGTGATGACTAGCTGCATTTCCTCTAGCCTTACACTGCTAAATTAGGGACGGACAGCGCAGACAGCCCTCGTATAGCTTTGCGCGAAATAAAAAAAAAGAAACAAACAAGAAGTGTTATTTATGATAAAAACACGAGAGATTGGTTCTTTGCCTAAAGAAATTTAACTCCACCATTAAAGTTATGAACTGTTCTAAATCACAAATATGTGTTTGTCAACAAATATTAATTATAATGTCACGACTTCTGTATAGAAGGTGTGTGTTATATT
>NW_013669581.1:0-21014 GCF_000517525.1 Limulus polyphemus
ACTTGTGACCACTCAGTGTATAGATTAGGTTGCCAAAAAATTATATTGCATTTTTTGAGATGAAAAAACCCAAACAACTTATATATTAAAACAAAACATTTATTAAATGAAATAGTCTCCATTCTTATTCATAATGCTTTTCCATCTTACAATCACGTTGTTAATGCCCTGATTAAAGAAATCACTTGGCTTTGAAGCAAAAATATGTTGATGTCTCATTTAACACCTTCCACATTTGCCCATTAAGATGGTGTTTCAGCGAACGAAAAAGATGGTAATCTGATGGTGTCATATCCGGAGAATACTGTGGGTGGGGGAGGACTTCCCAACCCAACTATATAATCTTGTGTTATGTCAAAAGTGCCACATGTGGACGTGCATTGTCGTGGAGAAGAACGCCTTTCCGACTGATGAGTGAAGGGTGTTTCTGATTTTAACGTTGCAGTTGCTGACTATAGATCTCTGCATTGACATTTCACTGTGGATTGAGGAATTTGAAATGAATTACTCCTTTGATGTCCCACCAAATGCAAAGATCAGTTTATGTAGATGGAGTCCAAGGATTGGAAGTGGTTTTTGTCTAGGACTGAGCCACTGTTTTTGGCATTTAATATTCACATAGAGAATTCATTTTTCATAACCGGTGGCAATTCTGTCTAAAAATGGTTCACATGCATTACGGGCCAGAAGAGATGAAGCACATTCCCACGTTGGAAACAATGATCATCGGAGAGTTTGTGAGGCACCCAAACACCTTCTTTATGGATATATCCATATATCTGAGATTTTGATTGGTTATAAACACATGATATAGAGGAGTAGGTGTACATAAGCAAGTATTTCTAAATGGAAGAGGCAGGTGGGGCAACTGTCACTAAATGTAGTGATATCTCAGCAAATAGAAGGTTCTTATTTTATATTCTAGCTTGTCAGTATTGGGAACTTGAGTTTTTAATTCACAAAGAACAACAGACTTTGTATTTGGACATCACAAACATCTAATCTGAACCAAAGATGCATTCAACATACTACATTACATACAAAACTCACTATTTAGAATTTTTTAAATATTTACTTTTAAATTAAGAAATTAACTAATGTATAATTCTAAAATTTGTATTATAATCTTCAATTTGATACCTAACTTATTGACATACATTCAAAGAATATTAGTTCAATAAAATTTTGAATGTAAATCTACAAAGTGATGCCCTTTGACCCCTGACCATAAGAAAACCTGTTGAGTTGGGTTAAAGGAATGAGCAGTTTAAGGAAAGCCATAGTTCCCAAAAGCAAAACAACACCGATTGCAGGGTGTAAATTAGTAGTACAAATCTTGGTGATAAAACATTACATTGCTCGTAGGTGAAGTGGTGAAATCTTAGCCTGACTGAAATGATAGTTGAAAGACACACCTAGATGTATCAAATATACAATGGGCATGAGAAAAAGACTTGAAAGACTTGATAAGTCAGCCCAGCTGAGCAGCCTTCCACAGAAGAATGCAGATGTGAAAGGAGTCCTCTAGAAAAGGGGCAAGGAGAAGCCAATCATCCATACTAGTTCAGAGGCAGGAAATAAATCACAACATGGGTTGTAAAAACGTTACACTCTACCTATAATAGGTCTGTAACTGGAGGGTTGATTTGTCATGTTGAAAATAAATAAATTTTTGTGTTTTTCTTTTCCTCTGTGATAGTCTGACATTTGTGGTGTTAGGTTCATGTTTTTTCTTTCTTCTTTAAATTGATGTATAATTTAGTTGTGTTGTGTTACTAGTTTTAAAGATATTGTGTTTTTAGATAATCTGTATCCGAGCTCATTAATATGCACATACTAATAAAATAATTTGCACATTTAATTGGAAGTGAACTGTTTTGTGTTTCTTGCAAGTTCATTAAAGTTTGAGGTCCTTAGTTTGTCCTAGAGTCCAAAACTAGTAACACATACATCAATTGGCTATAAGCACCTTAAAAACAGTTGGATAATATAAAACTAATGTTTTCATACATCCTTGTATTTTAAACAGCCATAATGTCCTTATTTATGGGTTTAATATGCTACATTTGCAGTTATTAACATAGAAAACTTAACGTACAAATATGAATAATAAAAAACAATGTTAGTAAAAATCTTATGCATAACTCACTAGATGAATTGATTGAATTTTCTCACACAAGTAAAGAAGCAAAGATACAAGTTTACCAATATCCTATGAACATAATTAACACTACAACTGTCAAGTATGTGACAACTAACCTTCAAATGTACTGTAGTATACAATAAGAATATACATTTTTGTATAAAGTAGAATCATATATGTCAATAATTATCTGACATTAAATGGTTGAATATACACATTTCAACCACATGTAGTTTACATTTAATCTAATAATAAATAAATTTGTTGTTAAACAATTTAGTGTTTGTTGTTAAACTGGACAGCTTGGCACACACCAAAATAATGTTAGTGCAGACTCTTTGGGATCTCTATCTCTCTCAGTTACATGAACAGTAAAAAGAGTAATGTACACCTTTCTCCATTTTGACTTAGAAGAATAAAGAAAACTTTCATGCATTTTCATTACTTACTTTGTGATTCTCTGTGAAGATGCAAATAACCCATGGTCTGGTTGACATTCAAAGTATTTCACACCTTGAACAGATCCATCATTTTTTCCCAGAGGCTGATCTAGTTCAATACCATACCACCAACCTGAGACATAAATCAGTTCAAAGTTACTATCACTTCCAATAAATTCATTACCCTCTTTAAAACAATATTTTAATGAATATTGCTCTGTTCACGCTAGCCGACTGCCACACTCGCAACTGCAAAGCTAAACTCAATGTGGTGAATCTAAATCACCTTTAATTTGCCACAAAAGTGTATAGAAATTCATTATTTCTTTTTAAAGTAATCTTGACAACAAAGAAGCCACCACTAAGCACCACATCAAAACACATGGCACAATCAATGAGACTAAATTATATAATAGGTTGAACAATTTCCTTTTTGTTTTAAATTAAAAAAGGACAATGTTTCAAGCAAGCGCTCTTCATCGGATCGTACAGTTTACAACAAAGGTTCAGGCAAAGAATTCAAAGAACTTGCATGCAAGGTATTTTGAATGTTGAGCGTGAAAATTCTATGCAAAATTTCAAATCATGAATATATCAAACAGACAGCAATTAATATTTAAAGAAAAAATAGAAAAGTAGAAATCTACATGAAAGAAAAGCATTCATTTTAGCAAGATGGTTTTAAGGTCCCCAGATTGTATGCCTATGTGGTTTTAACTACATTTGTCTTTTCAAAATCAATGAGACACTTTATCGAATGAAAATTTTAGACTTGTGATAATTTTCTTGAGATAAAATTTAAGGAATCTTTTGAATCAATCCAGATGCCCTTTCATTAACAGGTACAATGCCTGGACCTATAATACTTATTTTTATATTTTATTTTTTTTATTTAAATTTTAACTTTTATGATCAGCGACTCTAACCCATTTAACAATACTTTTAGCATGCTTCACATGTACTGTTCCCTTATATTGTTGCATTTCTATTTTCTTTTTGGTTACTCTAATTTAAAATCAGTTGGGTATCTGTGACATTCATTAACCCTTCAAAAAGATGTAAGCCAAAAGGCCAGGTTGCATATATTAACTTTTATCTGAAGTTGTTTGTCATCTTCATTGAGAACAGAAATTCACCCACACAAATAAATATATAATACTAAGACTACCCAATGAAGTGTCAACACATTTTAATGTTTTTATGGTTCAATTTCCTGTTTACATTTACTGTATGTTTATACTGCATTGCTGAGGAAGAATAGGCACACATGCCTAAGGTTACATATTTTTTACACAGGAACTTTTTCTTGAGGCATTGAAGGGGTAATTTTATCCAGTCAGAGATAGCCTTACTTAGGTCAAATCCGAGTTCCATAAAGATGACATCTCAGGCTCCAAGAAAACAAAAGTCAAAAGAAATCAAACCAATATATATTGTGTAGTATAAATAGTTGTTTTCATAACAGATGCCTCAAAGTTATCATTCTTACTTTCACAACTTCATCATAGTATTATTGTACCTCAAATATAATACATTTACATTCAACAGCTTCAATATACACACTAGCATAAGTTTAATACTCTAAGTGGTGTGGCTAATGAAATATGTGTGTGGCTAATGTAGATTTCATTGCATTAGCCACAGTGGCTAAAGGATTTATTTGGCAAGAGTGAGAAGAATACTGTATCATACATTTTTATATGTGAATATCATACAGTTATAATACTAGAAATTAAAATGGTTTCAGTGTTGAAAATAAAATTGATAAAAAATATCAAATTAGAGTAAGAATTAATATAATATTAATAAACTTATGTGAAAGATACCTGGAGCAAATTCTGTCTCTCCTGCAAATTGAATAATCCCTTTTCTTTTACCAGCAACCCTCACTTTGTCACCAACAGCAAAATCCTTTCCTCCAAGGCCTTTTTTGTGGAATCATATGATTATTAGTAACTAATTGCAACTTTATAGATATTTTTGTAATCTTTTTCCAGAGCCAAGTTAATTTTGTAAAACATATGACAATAATAATGAATTAGAATTTTAAAAAATCAACTTTATTTGGAAATTATCTCTATCTGTAACAATAATATCTTTATTTGTCAATCAGTTTAATTCTGTACTAATAATTTTAAATTTGTTTTAAGTAAACTTAAAATAAAAATACAAGATCAAAAAAAGAAATTCATTGTCAAATATACATCTTGCAAATATTCTTTTAAGGTTAAAAAAAAATGTTCTCCACGAAAAATAAGCTATAAATATTCATTACAACACAATTCATCTGATTTGTATAAGTAGTACTACAGAACATTCAAACTTTATCACCTGTTTCAATTTTTGAAGTTACATGGGTTACATCTATTTTTGGAAATGTTACACTTCTTTTGGGAGTTGGGTTACTCGAAGTTTTATTTTGTTGTTTAATAACAGTTTCCTCAAATTTTTTTACCCTGCCAACTGGTGCAAATATTCCTGTAGAGGAGAAAAAACAAAACATTAATTTCTGCTACATTCATGCACCAATCAAGTGGACATGAAAACAGCTGATATATAGTTAATTGTAACATTAAAAAAAAATGATCATTCTGGCAAAAACATTCATTTATTATTTCTGTGAGACAAACTTTTATATCATTAAAAATAACACACACACACTCATTATACAAAATATGTTATATAATATGAAATTCATTCAACAAAATGAAATGATTGTGACAACACAATTTCAAGGATAATGAAAATACAATGAACAAGTGGAAACTAACTGCTAAACTAACAAATATTAATATTAACTTCTGATCAGAGCAAGTTATGTGCTTAGAATGAAACTAAAAATCAGCTTGGAAATAAATAGTTAATTAATTTCTCCTTATAAAGATTAAAATGCATTGTTTCATAAGTTGAGTATCCTCACTGTTAATGATACCTTTATAATGATACATATATTAAGCTAACAATGCAAAACAATCTTTATAATAATAAACTTGCTAGTAATAAATAATGTCACTATTAAATACCTATACTGTACAAGTAACTTCTTTATTTAGGAAGCTTTCTTTATATAAAATTACAAGACATAATTGTAAGTAGTAGAGTTTTTCTTATATTTTATAATTATATTTCTTAGTATTTCTGAAACAGCTGTAACAAACAATTACTACCCACAAGTTACTAAATCACTGTTCTCTCTACAATGTTATTTGTCACTGACCTTGTCCTCGCTTGAACTTTCATCATCATTAATTTCTTCCTAATTTTAATTAGTTACAGATCTGCTAGTACCCACAGTCATAGCTACCAGAGTTGACTTTTCATTCACAATCCATGCTATGGTCTTTTTTCTGTTTTAACTGTGTTAGCTCTAATTTTAAATGAGATGAAGCTTATAGTACACTATAGTAATTGTGCGGTGGTTTCCTTTGTTTTAAGTCACTGAATGCCTTCCAATTATGTTCACAAGAAGAGGCCAAAGAGGTAAAGCTTAATATTTCTACAGAAGTTTAAGGTAATTGTGAACCCCAGAAAAAGACTGATCCACTAAATTAAAATTTCAGTGATGGTAGCTTAATCCCTAAGCTTCCCTGTTCTTTAATTTGTATTTATATGTCATTCAGTATTAAGCCAAGTCACAACAAACAACCACTTGATCCACTTTTGAGATAAGTTCAACTACCTTCAACATCACATCCATGGTTTCATTCTGCTCAACTTACTCAAAATGTTGACCTCTATTCTCTGGGTCAAGCATGTAGGCTGCTACTTGGAGAGAGAAAACTAAAGTTCTGGCAAGAGGAAAATGTTACCAATCACAAGTGTCTTTAAGCGCCAGTAATTCCAAATCCTTGAAGGAAGAAAAATATCTCAGAAAGATTGGTTTTTCAGCTTCTACTGAACTATCACTTCAAAGTTTGGCAGATGACGGAAGCACCGAAAGTGAGTGAGGAGAAAGGGTGGGAAGTGTGAGTGGAGGGAAGTAGCTATAGGAAATACATTTTCAGTATAGTAAAATTATAACTACCAATATGGTACTTCCCTCTTCTCACAAGATTACCTTGAATCCCACATTGATTAGGAGGAGGGATCAGTGTGCGGGAAGAACAGACATAACCTCCAAAAGTGTCTGAAGGATACCTCTGTAGATGTAGAGTGGCAGACCATACTAGGCAAGTCAACTACATCCAAAACCTCCTTGCGGGGTATCGACATCCGTGCAATGATAGTATGAGTGTTATACCATCTTTACCTCAAAACCTAGAACTATGGAATTCAGAACTACTTCGATTCCTGGGTATTACACAGGATGAGCTCTGAGCTATGATCCAGGATTGTGACATCTAGAATTGAAAGGAAGTCTATTGCATGCAATCAACCCCTGCAACTGTGAAACAGATCAGGACCATCCAAAGGGTAATAACATCCATGTAAGAAGAGAGAATGAGAGAGAGCCAAGGATAGAACCAGAAGAGTCCAACGTATCTCAACTGTGACCCACAATGCAGGAGAGGGAATCGAGGGAGGAAGATAGACAACCCAAAACCTGTGCATGGACTTATGTTGATTGCTTCATTCTAAAACCAAAACCAGCTCATGGGGTACTGACATCCACATGAGAGAAGGCTCCCAATCAAAGGGGTGAACTGCATTTTGACATCTCACTCTGTTGTATGCTTAATTGCAAATTGGAGAATATTACGTCATCTACATCAGCAGAACACCGCTGCCCTACTCTGAACTGAATAGTTATCGCCATCTTAAGTGAAACACATCCAGCAGTGTCTCTCCATGGTCAACCACCCAGGCAACTTGGAGCTAGTAAGTAGTAAGGTCTCCCATACTCTACTAGAAGAAAGGAGAGTGAGAATGCATTGGACAGCATGGAGGAACATAAACACCTGAGACAGTGCAATGGGTGATCATGAAACCCTATTTTGAAAAGCAGACCATACCAATTTATTCAATCAAACCATGGCAGGGATGTGCAGTGATCCTTTTCTGCTTTACTCATGAAGTCCATGGATGATACGGTCCAGAATGAGCCAATTTATGAAGCAAATATCACGAGGTTATTCACCATAAAGTGATCTTGTGAAATACCCCATCTCAAAGATAAGAGTGTAGAGCCAGGAAAGAAAGCACTATTCAGCATGGCATACAGTGTAAATTTAGAGTTAAAAAATACCTAGTGAGGCACCACTAGCCACAGAACAGGATCTAAGTAATGAAGTTATGAAGATTGGGCTCCTGAAAGAAAATAAATGATTAATAAAGACTTACTCGGTGTCAGAGTAGCACAGAAGATTGGAGTATAGCTACAGGTGGAAGGCAAAAACACGAGAAAACCAAAACCATGATATGATGTAAACAATGGGAGACAAACATATTAGGGTTGGTCTACATGCCCGATTGTGGGATTTCCTCCAGAGGTCAACAAAGGCGAGAAGTGAGAGAAAAGGTGAGGTGTCGAATTTGATTAGAGGTAACAAATACAAAGTAAGATGGGAATGGGACAAGGAGGAATAAGCCGAATGGATCAAATGACAAACCCAATTGGTGAGTGTAAAAGAGGAGAGATCCCTGAAAAAAGAGGGTTGCCAAGGGATATAGAGACAGGAAGGGTGATGGGAGCATCCAAGGGATCCCAAGTAAGTTTCCATTGATCGTACAGAGTCCACTGAAGGGAGCACATGTGTGCATGCCCGAGGGGGAACAGTGGTGTCATAGAAAACCAGATCCTCAAAAATGACAGAACCTTGCATGCAGAAAGTGAGGGAGCAGACAAGGCATGGCAAACTGACAATTCTATAGAACAAAGTCTGAGAAGAGAAGGTTGGGCCAGACTGAGGTGTGTGTTGAAAAGTATTGGGTAGGACTTAAGAAGTACTTCTCCAATTTGATCAACCAGTCTACCCAAGCAGCTTCAAGAAGGAGCTGACAAGTATGACAGGCCAAGTCCTGTTTGGAATGGGCCAGAAGTAGCCAGTTGTCCATGTAAAAATGGAAATGCATCCCTAGAGCATGAAGATGAAGAGCAAAAGCTCATACCACCCGACCACAATGCATGGAGCCAAGGCCAGCCCAAAGAGTAGGGCGAGAAATTGGTATACCACCTGTGAAAGAGTGTTTCGAGATGGGAATATGCAAGTAGGCATTGAAGACATCCATCTTGGTCACCCATAGACCTGGAGAAAAAACTGACCGCAGATTGAGGAGGTGAACAAAGTGATTGAGGCGGGACAGATCAATGACAGGCCTCCAGGCCCCTGTCTTTTTGGGAACAATAAACAGATGGGAGCAAAACGGAATTTAAAATCCTTCTGGCAAATCCTGAAGAACCCACATATCTGAGATGAAAGGACACCACCAATGAACGAAGGCCACAAAGCGAGCTCCTACTGGGCCAGAACCCACCAGGTAGTCACTGGAACTGATGGCAGCGTATCGTGAATCGTCGAGAAAAATGGCAAGCCATTGCACCACATGAAGGAGGGACAGGTAAGGGATGGGAAGGGGAAAGACAAGAAACTGAAATAGGTGCCACACTTGGCTCTGACTGAGATAAACGAGAAACTAGATGGGAAATGGTAGAGTGTTGCAGGGCAGAAGCCACCCGAGACTTCAAGGATTTTGGGACTGTATCAAAGATGAAACATCTTAAAAATGGAGCCATATAAATCCTAGACTTAAAAGGTTCCAACAACAAAGATACCACGTATGTAAAACAAAATCCAAAGACAATAAACAAGCCAACAAGGAGGTGAGGAGGGAGAGGGTGTCCCCAGAAAACCTCTCACAATTTCTGTGAAGAGCCTCAGACAGCAGATGGATCATGGAAAGCTACCACAAAAAGGTGGTGAGGGTAAGATAGAGGCAGGAAATTTGGCATGGGTGAGACTAATGGGAGATTTTGGGTCCGCTACCCAAATGGCCAAAACTGAACCCAACAGCTGTTGGTCGAGATATGGACAGTCTGTCCTATGAAATGTGAAGGCCGACTGATTCGAAGCCAGTGGGGAGATGAGACATACTAAAACCATCGCCCAACTAAGAGGCAGATTGGTCAGCATGAACCCGAATGTCAGGAGACAGGAGAAACACCAAATAGGGTCAGGAAGTAAGTTCATGCAATAACAAAGGATGCGGGTTATAAGATATAGGAGCAAGGGATAAAACATTACACACCTGAGAATTAAAGTCAGAAAAAACCGTGGATGGCCAAACAGAATCCTCAGGGAGGGTATGGTAAGGTAAAAATCAGGATGTGAAAACAGGTGATCAAAGTCCTTGTCAGCCTGTCCAAGTTCCGAAGGTTCAGGAGAAAGAGGGGCAATGTTTGGGGATAAAGGTTGACCCATATAACGTTCAATCTCCATGTGAATAAACGTAGACAAATCTCCCATCGAGTCATCAGACCTGAAGCCTGTGGTATAGAGCCTGTTGAGTGTGTGATAGCCGAAGTTGTGACATTAACTTCGGAATTCATGGTGATGTAGTCGACAAAATCATTTGAATTAAATAAGAAATGCGACTGGAATAAGGGTAAGTGAATTGAAATAATGTAAAAAAAAAACAGTATTTTAAATTAAACCACTTCGAGAAAATATCATCTCAAACACAAAACCAGATGAAAAAAGAAAGACGTCCAAGTACAAGTGCTGCAAAATGAGAAGTGATAGTTTGGTAGAGGCGAACAGATGGAGTCACATGAATCACGCGAGTGTACTGTGATCCTGGTGGATAGGTGACACATGATGATTTGCATGAGACACACGTTGGCATGAGTAATAAAAAAGTTCACATATAGGGGGCAGCAATAAACAAAAACAGCTAATCTTGTGAGCGGAGGGAAGTACCGTATCGGAATCAATGATGTTAAAAACAACTAATTCATAAGTTTCAATCATCAAATTATTCATCCATGTCATATGACACTATAGTCAACAAATTGGAGTTAGCCAGGCCCAGTACTGCCACACCATCCCCTTTCCAATATTATTTTCAATTGTGCAAAAAAGCTATAGGTATGAAAATAAAATAAATTTTATTTATTTAAGATTGAGTAAATGTTAAAATAACAATTAATATTTGAGCTGATTCTCAGGTACCACGAGAATGGCATCCAACATGGCATTTTACTAAGTGGCACAAGAAATTGTAAACAAAATACAAGACGGTTATAGGACTGTTGCAAAGAGTTTGCAATTATATTATTGCAGCATAAGTCTTACTGAACAGACTTATAGTGGGATACAGTATCACCTGCACTGTTACCTGGCATGTCAGTAATTACAAGAGTTGTCCACTTCTCTCTGATTCCAGGGGATATGGCGGTGACCAGCACTAGCTGACTTTATTGCTTTTATACATACATACATACATATATATATATATATATATATATATATATATATATATATATATATATATGAGTGACAAAGGAAAAATCAGAGCATTGAACTAAATAAACACTGCATTTTTGTTACAATGCTCAAGAGAACAACTATTTTTGTTATGACGCAATTATTACTCCATCCTTTGAAAACAAACAGAAACTGCAGCTTCAACACTGCAGTACATTCTCCTCAATAATCGTTCTCTAATTCTCCCAGAATTAACTGCTTAAATCAACCTGTATTACAAAAGTATATTGATTTCATGAATGTTTACCAACGTGTGGTGTACATATGCATATATAGTACAGCACATTAACACATGGATTTCAGTTAATACGAGATTTAAGTACAGTGGAGTACAGTTGTAGCATTATGAGCTTTCATTGCATGACTGAAAAAGCCAAACTATTTATCATACTGTATCGACATTATATATATATATATATATATACACACACACACACACACACACACACAACAAAAAAAAAAATAGCCACATGTTTGTAAATGTATAGATAGCCAGTAAAATGAAAATTACATTTTAACACTGTCCCTAAAAAGGCAATTATTTGCCTGTATGCTAGTAAAAAAAAATGTTAAAGTTCATAACTTCAATACACAACCAACACTACTAACAAAAAATAAGTTTCAATAATTTAACATACCAGAAATTTAAAAGGATGAAGATATTAGAATAAATACTATTGCTCTTTATTTTTTTTTATGGAAAATCAGTTTATTGTGCTACTGTGGCTTGTTTGTTTGTAATTAAGCACAAAGTTACACAATGGGCTATCTGTGCTCTGCCCACCCCGTGTACCGAAACCTGATTTCTAGCGTTGTAAGTCTGTAGACATACTGCTGTTCCACTGGGAGGCATACTACTGTGGATAACAGGAACAATATTTTATATTTTCTGTCTCATTTTCTACCCTCACCACATGTGAAAATTTTGCACATACAGAATTATGTTTTCAGAAATGCATCCTGAATAAATATCACTCTTTTTCACCAGGTAGTTTGGAAAGTAATGGTCACAATGTCATTTCAATGGTTAATCTACAAAAATATATATACTGTCCTAAGTTTTGAATAATTGACTTGCTAGCACATGAGGTGGTACACACATCCTGTCAAGAAATATCACTTGACAGTTCATAAAGTAATAATTGTAAAGACCTTTCAAATGTTGATTTCTTGATCAACTGAATGTCCTAACTTTTGAGTTGTCTCTCACTCCCAGCCATAATGACTGGGGAGGGAGAACTTCACCACTGTTGCTGTGCTTCCAGATGGGTTACTCATTCAGGCTGCATCTTTCCACCTTCAATCAGATAATAATTTTACTCAACATTGCTACAGTTTTAACTTTTTCACTCTCCATCTCCTGGTCAAGTCAGAGTAAGAGGCTTGCAAACTCTAAATCTCATAATTTGATGTATCAAGGTAGAAAAGAAATATGCTCATACCTGCAGTTGGAGTATACCAGAACAATAACAAGTCTTCTCATTCAAACTGAAGTTCTTTTACCATCTTATTATATGTTCTCTTGTGAGTGATTCTGCAACCACTCCACATTTGTGGACATTCCAGTAATTCCACTGTTGTTGAAGAGCATTACATGAGATCTACTGGGTGCATAACTTCACAACAAATTAAAGTTTAGAGAACAGCAATACATTGCTGCTCTATTGCAAAATACACTACCATTACATGTGATTGATGATCATCTCAGTTGGTTCAATCCAACTGACAAAACTGCAAAGAAAGCAGTGTAAGTCTTCCTTTGATGAACCACTGAAAGATGGAAGCATAGAATATTTACTTTCCTACTTCCTGCAGTTGTATTAAGGGTGTGGTAAAGATTGGCACATGATAACATCTGTTCCAGTGGCTACAGTAAGAATGTTGTTTCCTGCAATGGAGACCATAACAAGGTAGACTATTTCCAAGTGGTATTAAAGTGTACAATATAGAAAGAATTCTCCTTTTCCTGTGTGTTGTTCAGTGGCTTCACAACTAACTAGGAACTCTGTTGTAGCAATAATTCCAAAGAATGAGTTGTAGCATATATACTTTGAACTAAATCAACAAATATCACTGCCTCAGTGAAAAAGTTAGTTTCATCATTCAATATGAGATTTAGTGTGTATTTATTGCATGATGCAAAAAAATAGTTCTTAGATTTAATTCTATAATTTTTCTTTAAAAAACAGTGCTATTGCCTTTTGTGTTGGCTATACTGTTATACACTTGGTACCGTACGTCTTTCATGAACAGCATTTCCTCAAAACAACTTTGATCACATTATCACTACTTGTGTCTTTCAGCTGAAAAAAAAAATGAGGAAATGCTCAATGATACTAACCTCATCCTTTGCAGTTACAGATGCCTCATTAGTTATGACTACTGTTGTTTGTTCTGTGTGGCTTATGTCCTGAGTACAGTTTGGCGCAGTTAAGTAACACCTGACATACCCAGCACCAATCAACACATCAGTTTTGATCATGCTGAAGAGCAACTGAATTAGCTCATTCTGGATGTCCTTATAGATTTCTCCTGATGATTCTTCTAAGATGTTACTTCATGATAAAATCAAATATGGCCAAATATTCAACAACTTACAAAAAATTTCCATTTCTATATGTGAAGAGTTACACATGACTTGCACAAAAAACAATATTTTGAGATCTATGGACAATTATGAAGGTAGAAAGTCTTTCAATTACAGCTTGCCAATACCTCTATCTGTCATTTAATCAGGCACAGATTTCCGATACCAATTATTTAGTTTCTTAGCATTTGATATTCCAATTCTTTCCATTGTCAAAATGCCTTCAGATGATCTGCTGACTTTTCAAGTTGATTTAAAAGTACTGAAAATTTTAAAGCAAAAACGAAACACTGAATCATATTTGCCTAAATACTGAATTTATTGTTTTATTTCTCTTTCTCTACTGACAAATCATTGTATGTAATAACTTGTTATGAGTCCTCCTTCCTTGCATTGTTTCAGAAGTCAGTTGTCTGTAACTGTAATGGTCCATTTTGATTAACAAATGTCACACCTTTAGATTCATTTTGGTCATTTAGCTGGATTACTCAAATAAATTTCATATACATATTTCTGATTTCTTCAGTTTCTGAGGCAGAGTAGCAGGAATTTGCAGTACTGGTCCTTTTGCTAATTTCCATGGGAGTAGATTCTTGAGTTGTTCTAATTGTAGTCTACTTAATGTTTTTTTTTAATATGTTGCAAAAACTTGAGATAAGTGTCATTTTGACTTTTTTTGTTTTCCTTTTCTAATAATGAGCATTAGAAAGGTAATGCCTTTCATCAGCCCACATTTTTCTTAAATTCACTGGTTAACCACTTGTGACTTATCACTTCTATAATTCACATTTTCTTCAGATATCTTGAATCGTTTACAAACTTAAAAAATAATCTTATAAGAATATTTTTACCCTGTGCTGTTCCTGAGCAAGAACAAAAATAAATAAATAAATAAGCTTGTAATCTGTTGAGCTCATACTTTGCTTACATGCCACAGTAGTCTTGTTTTCAGAATGTTATAGAAATTCCTAGTTACAGATTTATTGAATATTTTTATTCTACACAAACTTTAGATTGAAGGCCAAAGCTGAAATATTAATTTCTGACACACATAGAAAACCAAATGTGGTAAGTTTAAGGTTAAAATCACATCCTGGGCTTTATTATTCCAATAACAGATGGTAAAAATATGCATAAATAGATGAAACCTACTACCTACAACATTCTTTATAGTTGAGATATACTTATAAAAACATGTTTATTTTGTACTAGCCACACCATGCATAACATCTGCAGCAGATTTCATGCTCTGTTTGAATTTTCCTTTTTATACTGTTATTTTTAAGCACATCATTTAAGCTATGCTTTCTTACAAGCATTATGTGTTAGAATGATAAATCCTGGTCTATTTGAAAAAAGTTAGACCAGGATAAACAGACTCACGTAGATGTAATTTTATTTAATAAAACTACACATAAAGTAAAGTAATGGTATTTATTATAGCATACAGAGTATGAAGCAGTTATGAGCATTCAGTGTATAGCACAGTTTTACAGTTTGAAAGAAAGAAACTCACAAAAACAAAGAATAAAACCCATAGTAAAGAAAAAAAATTAGCTAAAAGTTGTCTATAGTAGTCTATGAAATGAACCAAAGCTAAATTATTGCAAAGAAATGTAAAGTTGTAATAAATGCTAACTTAACTGATTTTGCAGAAACATCTGAATGCCTGTTCACAATGTCATAAGCATATGGTTTTGAACAAATTGCACATGCATATTTTAGACCTAAATAAGTTGAGAAAGCCTATAGTATTTTATTTAGTGTAATGTTAATTTCTTCTTTAGGAAATTACACATCAGTTAAGCATTTGTTTGTGTGAAATAGTTTGCAAATAAAAATACTAAAGTTGAAATCAAAGCCAGACGGCACCTGGCAACAACGATATTGTGTAGCATACTCATTGCATTAAAAAGTGAGACTAAGCAAAAAACATGTAAGGTGATTTTGAATAGAAAAGCCAATATGCAATCTGGACTCCTTGGACAAAGGCCTTTCTAACAATATGAGAGTTATGGCATTTGAATGAGAAAAATGTCCAAGAAAATGTTTAGGACAGACAAATGCAAGTGTATTATTCATATAAATTCATGCCATTGGTTTATACAGAGAGTTCAGTACATGAAAATGATTTTTAATATGCATATCAACAAGTCAAGTGACAACCACATCCAATATACAGTTATGGTGGATAGGTATGCCTCAAACTACATTCTGACATTGTTTGGCATTTCATTGATGCCACCAGTAATTAATCACTTTTAGAAAGAGTATTTAACAGTCCTCTCCAATGCAAAATATTGTACACCCAAATCATAAAGATGTATTCAGATCAGTGAATAAGAACTTCCAAGATAGAGATATCACTTTACTTAATGGCATTGGAATACAAAGGAATATAGACCATCCTAATCCTTTTGTGGTATACAAAGTGAGGAACCTTATAACAGGCAAGAATCTATTAACACACAGATCAATGGCAAAAGCAATTTATGTGCTCCAATCAAGAACAATCTCCATCTGAAAAACGGACACAATTCACGTGTACACAAATTGACTACACAATATATCAATTTCAAAAGTTGCTTACACGTAAATGAAAAGCCCTACCTATACAGTATTGTATTTGAACCAAAAATATAAAATCATAAACATAACAACATTCACATGTGATATCCTGCACTTGTAAATGAAAATATGTTAAATGAAATAATACAGTGGTGCGTTTTCTTGTAACACACACCTATGAATGATGAAGACGAAGATCTTTTGTTGATGAGAGAAAGACTTATGATGATGATGATGATAATAGACTTGGAGGCTGAGAGGTTAGTTTAAGACAGATAGATCATCTTAATCATCAGAAAATTCAGCCTCAAACTACAGTGAAACAGATGTAGAGGTCAATGGGATAGGGTTGGAAGACATTACATTGGCTGACTTGGGCTTCATAAAGTCAGTAATTTTTGGCTGTTTGGCTTTCCTACACAACTCTTTTAAGGTTACTCTGTAAGGTGCTAGAACGTTATTAAATCCTCTTTTAAATTTAATGCTTCTCTCCATTATGGGATCCATATGTACAGCCATTTCTGCGAGCTCATCTGCCTTACATAGGAAATCGGATACAGCATTTGGTGTGAGGTTGGGTTTAGCAGTTTCTGTCTCTTTAGCATCTTCATTACTATCACTGCTGCTGGAAGCTATCAGTGCTTCAAGTTCTTCATTTGTTTGGCTCTTGGTAATGGGATTCCAGCAGCTCAACCACCTCCTCATCCTTCATATTATCATGCACCTTACCTATGATTCCTTTAGTGAGTCTCACAATATCAGCAACTTCCATCTCACCCATCGGAAAGCCCTT
Source organism: Limulus polyphemus (assembly GCF_000517525.1). Lineage (NCBI taxonomy): Eukaryota > Metazoa > Arthropoda > Merostomata > Xiphosura > Limulidae > Limulus > Limulus polyphemus. Next base: position 16,955 of record NW_013669581.1, read on the forward strand.
GAAATCATTCATGACTTGAGGCCAAAGATGATGCCAGCATGCATTTATGGTAGACTCTTTCAGCTCATCCCATGACATTTTGGTGATATCCATACAGTCTTTAATGTTACAAGTTTTCGAAAACACCAGTGTCTATAGCTTGGGTTGCAACGTTGATAGACATTCCTTGTATAGTAAGACTTGAATGTCTTTATTACTCCTCAGTTGTAAGATGTATGTGGTATTGGAAGGTAAAAATGTTATCTCCACATTAGGATGGCTGAATTGCAGTGTGTCAGAGTCATGGACAGGAGCATTATCCAAAACTTGAAGAAACTTTGCAACCAGTTATTGAATAGCATCCTAGTTACCAAAGTCTTTATTTGAACACCAAACAACAGCGAAATATCACTTATTCTTGCCTTTTAATGTATGTGGGTTTGTGGAGCAATACACTAACACAGGCTTGCCTTTAAAGTCAACCGATGTGTTCCTGCAGAAAAGCAAAGTGAGCCTATCATTAAAGGCCTTAAACCCAGACGCTACCTTCTGCTCCTTGGTGATACATGTACTGTTGTCCATCTTCTTATAAAATAGCCCTGTCTCATCTGCATTAAACACCTGTTGAGGGGCACATCCTTTTTCCTTAATGAATTCAAGGAACCACAGCTTGAACCATGCAGCTGCATTGCTATTGGCTAACCCAGCTTCACGTTATGCAGATTGAAGCGTTGCTTAAATTTTACAAACCAGCCTTTACTTGCCTGAAATTCACTGCCATCTGCAGCACTTCCATCCTCTTTGGAGACTACATGTTCATACAAGCTACACATTTTCTTACGTATAGCTACGCTATCAACAACAGAGCCTTTTTTATTCACTTCTTCACTGATCCACATATTCAATAATTTTTCCATTTTTTCCATGAATGGATTCCTCATAGACACTTATAGGGGCAGAAGGCTTAACATTTGCACGGATTTTGTTTTCACTCCTCCTAATCTTGAGAAACATTAGCACTTACAGAGGCAAAAGGCTTAACACTTGCATGGATTTTGTCTTCACTTCTTCCAATAGTACATATGGAAGACTGATTCACACCACATTCCTGGTCTATGGATGCTACACTCATCCTCAATTTCTCCTAGTGTTACACACGTGATGCATTTTCTCTTCTCTATTTTATCCACCATCCCCAACTAATGATAAAATGAAATGTAAATTATGCACTATAAAATTGTCATTACTCAGGCAAACCATAATTCTTATAGCCTTCAATTTCGTTTGGTTACAGAGCTATCAAATAGAAAATTAGATCCCTCCTGCCACACCCACCTATCACATCCTCTCTTTTAAGGATTTGTTAATAGTTTTCTCTTACATTTAATTATATATCATCTGTAACCAAAAGAAAGTCAAGGTTTTCATCTATCAAATGATGTATTATATTACATTGTGTTCTGAACAGATAGATGTCAATTTCACTTATAATACACGGTTTATTCCTGTGGGAACGTTAACAACTAGTTTGGGTGAATTTATAATGGTTCTTGTCACATACTTAGAAAGCCAGAAATATTTTGAAAATCGTGATTTCGTATATTACATTAATTTCAGTAAGGTTAAAAAATAAATAAAAATTATTAATATCATCCTTGAACAAAATGTCACATCAACACCTGAGAACTAAGTGTTCCTGAGGGTAAGCTCACCCAAGATCCATTACTTTTATCTTTTGTTTTTGGATGCAATGAACTCACTTTATAAGACACTATCCAGAAACTTCCTCCAATCTATTCTGAAAAAAAAAGGGGGTGGCAGGGATATTTTCAATTTATAGGAAGGGAAATTGAAAGCTCCACTCCCGCTCTCCCACTGGCTACCTGCAGCAAACATGAACAAAGGGAAATGCAATGAAGGAGATGAGATATTTGTCGGATATACAAGACAGTTGAGTTTAAGGGTTATTATTTAGTTTATTTAGTGATTATGTAGTTCCATGAAAAGAGTTCTAAAAGTTAATTATTTTAGAAGCAACAGTTGTGACCCACTTTGTTATGTAACTCTGTACGAGTCAAACATTGTGTATATAGTTTAACTGTTGTACTAGTCTCTCGTAATATTGTTGACATCATTGAACACGAAACTTCTCGGATTTTCTAACTGTGTGTAATATTGTTGTCACTAGAGGGCTAGATATTTCTAGATTTTTCTGTTGCATGTTATAAATATGTGCAGACAGAGAAGTAAGTTAAGTGAGAGAGATAGTTACACATACTTAGACTGTGTGATTGTTAGCCATAACGTGCCATGTATAAAGAGAGTTTCACAGTGTGTATTGTAATACAAGAGATAGAAAAAATAATTTGTCTTTTCAATTGTACATAAGCCAATATTATTGTGTGCAATGATGAAAATGATCATTTTCCTGATCTGAAAATGTATTTCCAAACATACTTACCTCTGCTGACACTTATAGCTATTTCTAAACCTTCATCTTTGGTATCTAAAAATCATGTTCGCTTGCTCTAGTCTTTATACCCTGACTTGACTGTCATTGGCAATATCTAATTTGCAAAACTTTACACCAGCCCTTACACACCCTCTCTGCAGGTACTGTATATAAGCACTGTATATTGACAATGTAATCACTTTTTTTAGACTTACCCATCCCGGTCACTAACACCAGCTCTTAGTGGGGAGGAATGGAGGGAGAGTGTCAGCAGAGGTAAGTATGTTTGTAAATACATTTTCAGATTAGGAAAATAATATCTTCCAAAACATACATACCTCTGCTGATACTTATAGCTAAAATCCTACATTGAGAAGGGAAAACTGCACTACATCCAGAACAGGTATGCTCCACACCCAGAACTACAGAAAAGTGAAAGGGTGGAATATTATACAAGTAAGTATGATGGGCCAGACCCAACCATGTAGCCGAGGTTCCACAACTCGAGGCTAGATTCAAGGGGTTATGGTACCAATATCCCTCATTGATGGCAAGGGCAGTTGGACTGCAAATATATAAATATCTTTGTGATAGGATCCCCACCAGCAGCCATGGAATGATGCGTTTCAAACAACCTGACTTACAAAAAAAGAAAGCAACACCAAAGTGGACAATCCTTCTGATCAACCTGAAGAAGTCCAAAAGGCAACATCCCAGGCTTGGATTGATGGGAAAATATATGCCATACTCCACCCAAGGTCCAGAACTTATCCAGTCTGAATTTACAAACAGTCATTTTCACTCCCCAACCAGGTGGGCAATGAAAATTCCACTTACCCGTGGAATTATGGAGAGGACACGGAACACTGTTCCACCAAGGGTATAAAATGGAACTGCTTTGCATTCAAATTTATGAGGAGATAGTGGACCCCTTGGATGAACATCCTAAGACCTGACAGTGTTTATAAGCACACACCCACCAGATAGCTAAACATCAAGTCTGAGAAATACCTGTGAAAAGAATAGAAAAAAAGAATTTATTCCTTTTTCTGGCAGCAAGAGTGTTCATTAGGAAGGATCTGTCTGGACAGAGCAAAAATAGGTGGAAGTATAGAGAGTCTGCTGAACAGGGATGGCATATAAAATCAGAATAGCTGTGTCCGGAAGCTAACAACTATAGAAATATATCTCAAGGGAAAGGTGATACAAAAAACAGGAAGCCATAGGCTTGAAGGGATAAAGTGATAATGCATGAAAAAGAATGAATGAAGAGGTAGTAGAACATTTCTGGAGCAACTGAGAAAGAGGAAACCATGTTTGAGCAGTCCAAAAAAATGCTAACAAGAGAACCCAACATGGGGTGAAATGAATCATAGACAAGAGTCTGGGTAAGAGATGAATAGGAGGAAAAGCATACACATGGAATCCTGTCCAGTCTTGACTGAAAGCATTTATCATCAGAGCTTGTGGATGTGGAATTGGAGACTAAAACTTTAGGCTAGCATTCAAATGGGTTTCAAAGATGCCTATCACTGGAGAGGCAAACTGAGAACAAATTCATTGAAAGACCACCTGATGGAACATCTATGCTGGTGAAAGAATCTGATGGGGTCAAAAAGGTGATCTGCT